>NC_065556.1:21058619-21358637 GCF_022605725.1 Anthonomus grandis grandis | reverse complement strand
AAAACAGACGGTCTATACATGTAACGTTTGCATTCGTTTAGTTATTTTCCAAGTATATCGATTTCTTGGCGTGTCCCGAGTGAGTCAGAAAGTTTTTTATGATGCATAATTTAATTAGTCAATAACACATCAAGTAAATATAGGTTATTTACTGTTCACTGTTACATAGGGATCAGCTCATTTAAAAAATGAAACTTTTAATGCACATTATCTAAACAATGTAGAAAGCAATACAAAACATATAAAAAAGGTGAAGTATGCCCAAAATAGCGGGACTGTACAGCCTAAAAGATTTGAAGTTTTCTTCATATTTTTCAGATTTCTTTACCAATTCTATTAAAAGAAAATCAATTTTCACATTTTAATGGTTTTAGTTTGCTTTATATTTGAAAATAATTTAAATTCCTGTCAATTTATGATGTAAATTAACGTGAAATTGGGTCCAGAAATACTTATAATAAAGCCTTGGAACTACAGTGAAATGCAGTAAAAATTGTAATAGTGTTTTGTAAATTTTTATTAGGAATAGTTCCTTCGTTTTTCTAAAGCTAGTATATGAAATTGGGCTCTGCAGGATTATCTTTGATCTTCCTGAGGAGTATTCAGTAGGTCTGGATGAATTTCCTGTGTATTGACTCAGGGAAGTTAAGAGAAAAATGTGTTTGCGCTTTTAATAGTGCAGTTTTGCTGTAGGTGACTATTACTTTCATTATTTTACTGTGTTATATTATTTATATAATTTTATTTTAGGCAAGTTATTGAATTTTTTATTGGTATATTTGTAAGTTATTTCATTTTATAAATTATATTTTTTATATGCATAATTAGGCGCCATATATGTAAAATAATGACTAATTTTTATTATTCTACTACATACTTTTATAATATTTTCATTTATATTGGTCTGAATTGAATTTGACTACTTCTTGGTAGCTCTAATATTTATTTTTCTCCTTTTTGACGTAGCTTTGCACTTTGCATGTAATTTTATTGGCAAATAAATAAAATTATTATTTTATAGCCTGAGTGCATTTTCTTGACCATTCTCCACATTTTGACAAAAATTGGCATTGTACATTTGTTTACTGAGAAAAAATACGTATTTTATTGTAACGTTATATTTAAATATGAGTTTGTTTATTTTGATATTCAAACGCAATTTTTGAGCGAATATTTTAAATATTTTTCATAGGTATAAAAAAGAAACACGTTTGAGTTAAAATGTATTTTTTTTTGTATTTTGAAAATTTCGGAAATAAATTTGAAAAATCAGAATTTTCGGTGAAATTTTGGAGATTTTTTTAAAAATTTTCTTAAATAAAGGGTAATTTGTATTTGTTGTTATTGGGTAAATTTCAACTAGTTGAGTAATTTTGGGATTTATTTTTTTGAAAAAATATTGGGTATTTGTGCTTCTTAAAAAGCATTATATGATAGAACATGCTTTATGTATTTTTTTAGAAGCATTTTTAGCAAGCTTTTAGTTAAATATATGTTTGTTTTAAAGATAAGAAGCGATTTCTTTTAATTTTTTATATATATGCTATTTTTCGACTATTTATAAAGAATTCTGGCAATATTGGATTTAAAACAAAATACCTTTTTCAGTATTTTCTTTATTTAAAGTCCTTTGTTGTCAAACCAGGCAATTCAATAATCTTGGAAAAAAATTAAACCAAAAAAAAAACTCTGCAGCTATTAAGTAAAATATTCATAGTTAAACTGTTCAAAATTTTGAAAAAAAGTCATAAATTGCACAAAATCAATTAAATCAGCCTAAAAAGATAAGATAAAAAATTTAACATAATAAAACATTCACCTACTTATGATTTAAAAAAAATGGCATAACTACCAGCTTCTTGGAACAAAAATTGAGCAAATAATACCTATTATCTAGTGCCTAGAATAATCTAGTAAAAACACTGGTTAATTCCCTGAAGTTCGAGGTTAACAGTATAAGATTATAAAAAGGTGATATTTATTATATATTAATTTTCCATCAACTGACTAAAATTAAAAACCAATATCCTTAAATGCCTAATAAAATTCACTCATTTATAAAAAATTAACGCTTGAACAACTGAAACTTTTGGAAAAGTAATCATAAATCATACCAAAAATGTTTTTCCTAAAATCATAATATTTATAAACTGCTTAATTTTAAGACCAGTGTTTTCAACTATCTGGAATAATAAAACCAGTCTATTAAATTGCTTAAACAGAAAAAATAGTCTAAAAAAATGTACTCAGCTATTAACAGCTAAAATATTCATGGCTTAACTGTTTTAAAGTTTGAAGGAAAAAATCACATATTCACAAATTGAAATAATCTACCTGTAATCATAAAATAAAAAAACATTCAACTACTTACAATTTTTAAAAAATGGTGTAACTACCAGTGAACAAAAATCCAGTGCAAAAAATGTCTGAAATTAAACTGCATGGAACAAAAAATCATCAAGGCAATAATTAATATTTTTAGTGTTTTTTTTTTTAGTATTTAAAAGGCATTTTTAGTAATACATCTATTGAGTATTTTCGTTTAAATTAATTTTGAGCCATAAGAATTCGTTTTGGAAATATTGACTGATTTTGGATTCCTTTTAAAACATGTGGGTATTTTATTTCAAGAATTCGTGCGCATTTTTTAGGTAGAAAAATTGAGTATTTTTCAATGTATTTCTGTATAAAAAAGGAAAATTTTTGATCGGATTAAGTATTCTTTTGATACTGTTTTAAGTTTAGCATTATCTTCCTAAAAGGGTATTTTACACTACAAATTTTAGGCATGACCAACCATCTCAGTCCCAACAATACTACAAAATGACGTATTGTAAACATCTTTCTGGTGCCCAACAAAATGATATTCATGGCCTATAGTAAGGAGACGACATTTTCAAGTAGTTGGGGCAATAATTGATAAATTACAACGAAATAAAAGCAAAAAAATTCAAATTCAAATCCGTTTATTTTGCCATAATTGAATACCAATACACTTATTAATAAAGTTGATATATAGACAAAATAGAATTCATTCGCGAATTTATAACTGATAGCAATAGATCCACTTAAATGCAAGACATATTATAAAAAAAACCTTGAAATTAATTAATAATGATAAAAATAAATAATGTAAATAATTAAGACAGAAAAAAAAGAGTAATAAAGTTTATAGTAAGTAAATTTACCCTTTAAATGAAAAAAAAATAAACCAGATACAAAATATAAATAAAACCTAAAAAAAAGGATTTTTTTATCATAACCTGATTTTGGGTAAAATGTACAACTGGTTTTTAAAGATAAAATGGATTTCTTTTTATAATTTAGGATATTTTTTTTGGGGTATTTATAAGCAATTTTGGAAATATTAAATTTAAAGAAAAAGCCTTTTTTCTGTATTTTTTCACTTAATGGGCCTTTGGTTCTATGAATCTTTTAATTTTATAGCCTTTAGGGATTTTTCAATTTTTTAGGGTTTTTTGGGTATATAAAAGAAATATTGAAAAATATCTACATGTATTGAGTCTAATTTTTGACCATATAAGAAATTTTTGGCAATATTGACTAGTTTAGGTTTTATTCCCAGTCGTACGTTAGTATCACTAAAAATAGTAATATCTAATCATACGTCTTAGGTATGTAATTTTTATATCCATATGTCCTTTGTTATAAAATGACCCATTGAATACGTAGTTAGTATACATAAATTATACGTGTAGTGGAAAACCATAAATGTACATATATAATTTATTGTTAATGCATAAAACTAAATGCCAAAAAGTTTTTTTAAATATTTTTAAATACCTCGTGTTCTACCAAAGGACTATCATACCCTATAATTTACTTGTTGATATCGTATAGAAAAGTCATTATATGATTTACACAATATCTAAAAACTATGAATAGTAGAGCATCTGTCATGATAATTGATCAAGATCGGTGGCAAGAGCAACCCAGTGATTAGAATAAAAATATTAACAAATTAAAATATTTAACTTTTTAACTAAAGAGGAAACTATTTTTTAATTAATAAATTGCTTATTTTAAAATATAATTTTAGTGCGAAAAAGATTGAAAACTCTATTTCACAATAGTGGCGAAGACTAAATGACACGATTAAGACACAACGTCTGTAGATCTGATTTGAAAGGTTTTTTGTTTGTACGTAACTTTCGCAATTTGTTTTTATTTTTTTGTTGTTCTTTTACATCTTTACGAATAAATATATATTATAAGTTTTTATAAATGTTTTATTTTTTGGGGTACAATCCATAGAATGTACGTAATACGTCATTTGAGATACGTACTGTGTATGTCATGGAATACACGTACAAAATACGTCTTTATTATGATTACGAGTTGTAAAACTTTACCAGATATATCTCTAGCTTGAAATAAACGCCTTGTCGTAATTACTGTTTTTACAGATTCCATATTAAAGAGAGAAATATGATAAGTCTATAGAAGAATAGAATATATGTCTAGGATCCCAGAAAGTGAGACTTTGTGTTTTTTATTTACCCCATCATTCGGTAATATGGTATTATTTTGATTAATGTCAAATTCTTTGGAATGCAATTACTCAAATTTAAAAGCTTTAAACAACATTATATTTTAAGGACTAAAGTTTCAATGAAGGCTTAAGAGCTATATAGTTTTTGAAGCAGATCCGTATACAGGGAGGACAGTTATGAGTTAATAAAATTTAGAAAAAAAAAAACGAGTCCAGAAAATCTAACTTACTTA
Organism: Anthonomus grandis grandis; assembly: GCF_022605725.1. Lineage (NCBI taxonomy): Eukaryota > Metazoa > Arthropoda > Insecta > Coleoptera > Curculionidae > Anthonomus > Anthonomus grandis. The sequence goes on along the minus strand of NC_065556.1, from coordinate 21,353,891 downwards.
GTTTCAGAGATATGGGCATTTTCTGCTGAGGGAATTTCAATATTTTTTTCAACTTCCAAGGCTAATATCTTTATTTTTAAAAGAATTATGAAAAAAACGCTGAAATAGGTGTCCAATAATTTTATTTGTAGAACTTATGTGCAAATTTTCAAGTCTCTAACTTACTTAGTTTCAGAGATATGGGCATTTTCTGCTAAAGGAATTTCAGTATTTTTTTTTCAACTTCCAAGGCTAATATCTTTTTTTTTAAAAGAGTAATGGAAAAACGCCGAAATAGGTGTCCAATGATTTTACTTTGAGAACCCATGTGCAAATTTTCAAGTCTCTAACTTACTTAGTTCCAGAGATATGTGCATTTTCAAGTTATTGAGATATTTTCAATTTTTTCTATGTAAGTATTTAAGTCTAAATTTTTATTGATTCTTAGGCATGGGATGGAAAAATTGAGTATTTTCCAGGCATTTCTTACTTAAGGGGGAATTTTCAGTCAAATTAATTTTTTTTTTAAGTTGAGAATAATTTTCCTTAAAACGTATTTTCCTGCAAAAATTTTAGGCAGTATTTTCATCCTTGTTTAACCCATTTTAAGGCATGAATATCTATCACCCTCCCACCAATCATATACACTGGGGGTCACCTTTTAGAAATTCTCAAATCTTTTAGAGTTTAAAGTGAGAAATAGCAAGACATTTAAGTTAAAGACTATTATTAGGCTTTAAAATTTAAGTATCTATATTATACTTTTAAAATATATACAAATATAAGGAATGAAATATAAGAATATTTAATAAATACTTTATTAAATAGCAAACATCATCTTCCAGTTCACAAGCACATTAAACAGAAGGAACCAATAGGCTGTGAATTTCATATATTGTATTCTAAAAATGTTCTAAAAATGTAAAAATACAAATATTGTGATTTAGTGCAGTACATACATATGAATGTTCCTAAGATCAATTTAAAAATTTTAAACTACGAATAAGTAGAATTTTACTGATATGTGCCCAAATATTTAAAAGATCCTACTTTGATATATTCTATGCTACTCTAAATCAATTATGAAGTATGTAAGTTAATGATTAATAGGTGGAATTCTACATAATTTAGCTGTAGTTAATTAAATTCTTTGTACCTGTTTCTTTTCTTCTTCTTCTGTTTAGTTATCAGGATTTCTTTTATATTTGGAATGTATAGTTTATCATTTTTGTTTTTTAACCATTCCATTGCTTGTAATTACCGTCTTGCTGGTATTATGACGTGTGTGACCATATATGACATTCAGACCATAAATGAATAATAAAATGCAGTAGAAATCCTTAAGCCGTTTTTGGGCATCTTTCTGGTGCCCAACAAAATGATATGCATGGTCTATAGTAAGCAAACATACATAAGAAAAATGACTTTTCAAGCAGTTGGGGCAATAATTTATAATGTACAATGAAGTAGACGTAAAAAATATGTTAACCAGAGATAGCATATTAATGGGTTTGTTTTTACCCTTAAAATATAAAAAGCAATAAACAACAAAGGACTTTTTGTTATATAAAGTCCATTTTTAGTCAACTAAAGAGCACGTACCTCTTTGTTTCTGCACTAAAATGTTATCCTCAGTGTAAGCACCTTGAAGCACAACAATAACGAATAAAAACACCACCCGACGAACGTAGAAAATCGAAACGAGTGCCATAATAACAATAATAATAATAATTTTTCATTCAGGAAAAATTCGTCCGATGCATTATGGCCTATGAATGAACACGAAAACCGAGAGGGTTCCGGAACTGGTAGGGGGATGAATGGGAAAAAATCGGAGAAATAAAATTATTCCGAGACTCGACGACGTGCTCCGGTCGTAAGGAAACAAAAGACAAAACGCACGGACACCGCACACAGACAGCTGCTCGCTGGCTGAAGTTACTGGACTCGCATCGGTTTTGCTTTTGTTTGGTTCTATATGAGTGTGATAGCAACGTTGCCAGGTTAAATCAGTAGGTTTTTCAGTACCATACCTAGAGAACACATTTGATCCAGAATTATGTCCAAGGATTAACATTGGATATCCATCCGTCCTAAGTAGTACATGTACATTGAGTATTAAAGGAGTTCCTTGAATCAATCTGTATACTCCAATGAAAGAGTATGATCAAGAAATTAAAGATAGAGGTTCCTGAGGATGTATTTGAGCGTTAAAATGTCGATCAAAAACGACCCCAGCAAAAGAAAGGGCATTTATTGCCCATTAATTTCATATATGAATGACTCTTATATCTTCATAATTTCTTAAGTTAAAGGCGATTTTGCCAAACAGGGTCCAAGAGCCATTAAAATTGAAATTTTAAAACGCATCAAGATTTTTATTAATTGCAAGACATTTAAAGGATAGATTTGAGCATCAAAACGTCGTTCTAAATTAAAAATTTGGACAGTAAGAGCACTTTTAGTTGGAGCTCTTTTTCAGCCCACTTTTTTGTCACTGTTTATTTACTACCTAAATAAAATGTTCTTAAGAGGGCCTTAGCAGAAGAAAGGTCATTTATTGCCCATTAATTTCATATAAGAACGACTCTTATATCTTCATAATTTTTTAAGTTAGAGGCGATTTTGTCAAAAAGGGTCCAAGAACCATTAAAATTGATCTGTTGAAACGCATCAAGATTTTTATTAATTTTGGGCATAACTTCGTAGCCACTCAAGATATTTTCATGATTTTTTTTAAAGCAGGATAAAGGGATTTCTGAGGATGGATTTGAGGATCGAAACGTCGTTGTAAATTAAAAATATTGACAGTTAGAGCACTTTTACTTGCAACTCTTTTTCAGCTTACTTTTTTGTCACTGTTCATTCACGACCTAAATAAAATAGTCTTAAAAGGGCCCCAGCAAAAGAAAGCGCATTTACTCCCCATTCATTTCGTATAAGAACGACTCTTATATCTTCATAATTTGTTAAATTAGAGGCGATTTTGCCAAACAAGGTCCAAGAACCATTAAAATTGATCTGTTAAAACGCATTAAGATTTTTGTTAATTGCACTATTAATTTTGGGCATAACTTCGTAGCCACTCAACATATTCTCATGATTTTTTTAAGCAGGATAGAGGGATTCCTGAGGATGGATTTGAGGGTCAAAATGTCGTTCTAAATTAAAAATTTGGACAGTAAGAGCACTTTTAGTTGGAGCTCTTTTTCAGCCCACTTTTTTGTCACTGTTTATTCACGACCTAAATAAAATGTTCTTAAAACGGCCTTAGCAGAAGAAAGGTTATTTATTACCCATTAATTTTATATAGGAACGACTCTTATATCTTGATCATTTTTTAAGTTAGAGGCGATTTTGTCAAATAGGGTTCAAGAGCCATTAAAATTGAAATTTTAAAACGCATCAAGATTTTTATTAATTGCATTATTAATTTTGGTTATAACTTTGTAGCCACTTAAGATATTTTCATCATTTTTTTAAAGCAGATAGAGGGGTTTCTGAGGATGGATTTGAGGGTCAAAACATCGTTCTAAATTAAAAATTTTGACAGTTAGAGCACTTTTAGTTGCAGCTCTTTTTCAGCCTACTTTTTTTCCACTGTTTATTTACTACCTGAATAAAATGTTCTTAAGAGGGCCTTAGCAGAAGAAAGGTAATTTATTACCCAATAATTTTATATAAGAACGACTCTTATATCTTCATAATTTTTTAAGTTAGAGGCGATTTTGTCAAAAAGGGTCCAAGAACCATTAAAATTGATCTGTTGAAACGCATCAAGATTTTTATTAATTGCATTATTAATTTTGGGTATAACTTCGTAGCCACTTAAGATATTTTCATGATTTTTTTTAAAGCAGGATAAAGGGATTCCTGATGATGGATTTGAGGGTCAAAACGTCGTTCTAAATTAAAAATGTTGGCAGTTAGAGCACTTTTAAATGGAGATCTTTTTCAGTCTACTTTTTTGTCACTCTTTATTCGCGACCTAAATAAAATAGTCTTAAAAGGGCCCCAGCAAAAGAAAGCGCATTTACTCCACATTCATTTCGTATAAGAACGACTCTTGTATCTCAACAATTACTTGAGTTAAAGGCGATTATAGCAAACAAGGTCCAAGAACCATTAAAATTGATCTGTTAAAACGCATCAAGATTTTTATTAAATTGCATTATTCATTTTGGGAATAACATCGTAGCCACTCAAGATATTTTCATAGGGCCTATGTATATCTTGGACGCAGTTTAAAAATAAACGAAGAATTTTTATAAAATGCGTGTTTTCCTACGTAACTGGATAAAGTGCAATAGGAAAACACAATTTTAAAATGACACCGAGGATATTAAGGAACTGAGATAGGGATATGTCCGAAAAACCGGCCAAAAAGTCGAGATTTTGCCTCTCCTAAGACCTATAATATCTTGGACGCAGTTTAAAAATAAGCAATGAATTTTTATAAAATTAGTGTTTTCCTACGTAATTGAATAAACCGCAATGAAAAAACACAATTCTAGAATGATCCCGAGGATATTAAAGAGCTGAGACAGGGATATGAAGGAAAAAACGGCCAAAAAGACGAGATTTTGCCCCTCTTAAGGCCTAAATCTTGGATGCAGTTTAAAGATAAACGAACAATTTTTATAAAATGAGTGTTTTCTTATATAATTGGATAAACTGCAAAAAAAAAAACACAATTTTAGAATGATCCCGAGAATATTAAAAAGCTGAGACGGATATGGCCGAAAAAACGGCCAAAAAGACGAGATTTTGCCTCTCCTAAGACCTAATCTTGGACGCAGTTTAAATATAGGCGAAGAATTTTTATAACATGAGTGTTTTCATACGTAATTGGATAAATTGCAATAGAAAAACACAATTTTAGAATGATACTAAGGATATTAAAAAACTAAGACAGGGATATGTCCGAAAAACCGGCCAAAAAAGATTTTGCCTCTCCTAAGATCTATATCTTGGTAACAACGATAATCTTGACAACACTGTCACTATTTTTTTAAATATCATCCAGCCCTAAAAGTTAAATTATTCCTATTTAACAAAAACAAACCAAACATCTTATTTTTTGCACAGCCTGACAACGTCGTCAAATGGGGTCTACATATTCGAAAAATATACTCGTCATTCGTTTCGGGCGACACCTCATAGGCAAAAGTGACAACGGCATAAAAGAGCGGCAAAGTAGTTTCCTATACTAAATGTAGGTGAATGGGAAACAGATATTTGGGGTGGTTTTTTGATAAGGAATATAATTTATTGTCAATAATTGAATATAATTCTCATCAGTTGCTAAGAAACTAAATAAAAAGTGTATGAAGCATTGAAAAGCCCATTTTTTAGTACTAACTCAACGTTTTTGCCTATAAAGGACACTAAACAAACAGAACTGATAATAAAAGACACAGAAAAGCAAGAAAACCCTTTTTTCTGGAGGACAATTAAGTGGGGAAAGGGACGAAATAAAAAAGCAAAAAAAAAACTATTGAAGAAACAATTTCTTTTTATTACTAACTCAACAGCTTTTTTCTATACAGGATCCTAAACAAACAAAATCGATGATAAAAAAAAAGAAAGAAAATACAAAAGAAAAAAATTAAAAGCATCTCAGCAAGATGTATGTAGTTACATATATAATATTCTCACACGGAACATTTTTACTGCGGTGAAACTAAAACTACACGTTAAGGGGATGATACATCGAATAGAAAAATATCGTTCTTAACAAATTGACCACCATAAAGCTCTATTTTGGGCTGGTGAGCAGGCCATTAAAATCCGTGTTTTCTTTGCGTTATTTTGAGAACGGATGGGTGAATAATGCGGTTATTAATTAAAATCAGGAAACTCCTATTTTTAAAATATACTTTGCTAATATAAAGACTCATTTCTTATTAGTAATTTCTAATAAATATCTGGAACTTATATACATACGCAACTAGTATAAGCACTACTTTAATTAGTTTTTTTTTATATAATATTATGCTTCTGTCAATTTTCTTAGGCAAGGATATAAAATTCTTGATATACCAGATTATTACTAATATAGGTATTAAGATGATACAAAATATTAACGTGTTCCACTAAATGAAAAAAAAACTTGGTTCAAAAACGAAGAAAACAATAATTTAATTTTTCCTTAAATTATAAATAACTTAAAGAATTTTTATAGAAAAACGTAAAGAGATCTTTTTTGTAGAGCATTAAATTCCTTTTAAAAAAAATATAATAAAGGTAAGTAAACTAAAAGAGGTAGTTAAAGATATTTTCAGAGAGATGTTTTATAGGAAATTTAATTTCCTATAAATATATGTGCAGATCATTTTTTTACCTCGGTAGTTTGGCAGCTTTGACGCAAAAATGAAAGCACAAATAAAAAAATAGAAATCAAAGCATTTTTTCTAATTCCTATATTTCGATATTCAAAAAATATTTTATTCAAATATTATATTCACATACAACACATAACGCCATTATATTTTATTTATTGTAAATGACTAGGAGTTACCTTGAAATATTCTTATTATTTTTCAGTATATCCATTGAATATTTTGTTGCACATGCTTACGTCATTAAGAGGATCGTTTGAATCTTTCGAGCTCAGTTCATACAAAAATTTCCCAATAAACATAAGAATATTTATTCGATTAATAATGCACTAAAATAAGTCAATGTTCCTAAGTCAATTATATCGGCCGGAATAGCCCTTAAAAGAACATTTTATTTTAATTAATAGAATAACCATAAGATGCATATATTCCCAAGATATCAGGGGACATTGGAACCTTCCAAGCTAAATATTCATAAAATATTAGCGGTTTCTGGAAGAATAAGAACATTCTTAATTTACTCGGTTCTATGCATTCAGGGTGAGTAGAAATATCCAGAGAATAGCAGTTTCGTGATTGTATATATTAAAAAACCATGTAACATGCATTAATAAAAATAGTGTGATTTTTTAAAATATTTTTTAAAAATAAATAAATTGTAACAATAGTAGTTGTTTATTCATTCATTTCTAATAGTTTATTTTAGAAGAATATCTGAAATATAGGGCCATGCCTTGCTAATAAATGTTTTAGTAGAAAAAAAGCAGACATTATGGCAATAGCAATGTGTAAGACGAGGAAAGCCGAGATTTTTGTTATTATGGTACAACATTGCTTTGAGGGTAAACAGTACAGTGATGTATTTTAAAAAAAAAGTGATGACGACCATTCAAACTCGAAACGTCCTCCGATAATCCTAGTAATATTTATTAATTTTTCTCTATAGACAACTAGGCTAATACCGATAACGTAAAAGGTGTAAAATACACAACGGTCTTAAACACATTGGTCGCCTATTAAAACGCCTGCAATGTAGGGCAAAAAAAAAACAAGAAAGACAGACTTATGACAATAACAATGTGCAAGCCAAGGAAAGCCATTTCCAGAATTGTTCCTTTTTTGCTTAAAGATTTTTGTTAATTGTTTATGGTATATCATTGCTTTGCCGCCGGGTCGAAAGTACTGCAATGTATTTAAAAATTAAAATTGACAATGACTAATTAAATTCGAAACGTCAGATAATCTCAGTTATATTTATATGAATAAACAATATTTTAAAATAGAGAAAAAAAATAAAAATGTTATAAATGTTAAAATGTTAAACTAAAGGTGGAAAAAAGCAATGAAAAAATTAGATAAACCAACTATGAATTAAAATGAGGCCATACTAGACTTGCCTGGGTGCTGAATTCAATGGCGGAACGCTCAACAGACAGAAAAGCAACTTACAACAGACAGTTTAGCCTTTTTATAAAGGCAACTAAACTAAAAATTGGGTAAAAGGTGAATAAGAAAATACATAAATGATCATAAATAATATTTTATGCAGTTTTAGAGCAAAAGAACACTTGTAATGTGGAATACAAAAACCGTTTTAGTAGAGAAAGACATACTTTATGACAATAACAATGTATGAGAAAACATCTTGTCGGACTTGCATTGTCTTATTTATTTATTGTAACACGACGTTTCGGTTGGTAAGTATCTCCAACCGTTATCAAGTGTAAACAGTTTACACTTGATAACGGTTGGAGATACTTACCAACCGAAACGTCGTGTTACAATAAATAAATAAGACAATGCAAGTCCGACAAGATGTTTTCACTGTACCATTGTCTACCATCTTCAAAAACAATGTATGAGACAAGGAAAGCCGTACCCGAAAGTGTTACGAAACATTTCAATGAAAAAATTATTTTATGATAATAATATTTAATAGTAAGTGATACTGTTAATGGCGGATATATTAAAAAAAAATATCATTCTAAGTCGAAAGGTCTTGACAGTTTTTTTTTTTAAATACTGCCTTAAGAAATAAATTTTAACGAAACCATGAAATAATATAAAAAGTTGATTTTCCAGTTACTATTTTAGAATTATACCACACAACGACGAATTTTTGAACATATTGTCTATTATACGGAAGGTTCAGAAGCCAATAAGTGTAAGTCAATTTCCTGTGAAAATCGAGTATTACAATTTTTTTTTCCCTTAAAGCTCAAACTTTCCCTCTTGAAAATTCGGAAGGCAAAACGTGGTTGCAGCTTTATTAAACAACTTAAAATAATAATTATTCTTTTTCTATGTCCAAATCCAATAGTCATTAGAGAGATCCTTACTCTGATGGTGGACCCAGACATGACCTTAATAGTCAAAATAATTAAAAACATCTAAAAATTAACGCAAAGAATGGTCTTCGTTTATTTTGGTACAGATTAATGTAAAAATATTAAACTAAATTCGGTCCATCACTGCTAAAACTTGTTTAAACTATAAATTTTTCATGTCAAGACATCAGGCATTTATCAGTCTCAAGATTGGACTAACGTAGTTGCCAGTGCTAGTTACCAATATTGATCCCATCAAATCAATAATTAAGGTGGAAAAAATAATTGCCTACACCGAAATTGGGTTTAGTAGTAAAAAGACCAACTAATTTGTGAACTAAAGCTCAGGTACCAAAATCAAAGGAAAATCTCCAGATTTAACTTTAAAGGTTGCTTAAGATAGTTCGGATAATTTAAGTCGTTTTTTCTCTCAATTCAAAAGGAACGAACGCAATGTTGTCATTTTAATGTACCTTACACTATTTTACTTCCATATAAAACTAAGCTACTCATTTTTCCATATTATCAATTCGATCTTTAATGGACTTTTAAATGTACCAAAAATTTTTTTTATCATTTCCAGGCATATTTTATTAAAACTTAAAAAAGCCCTAAAGTATAAGGTAGCATAAAGTTTTTAAAAATCTGTGATTTTTTCACTGTAAAATATACAAGGTGTCTGAAAAGACATTTTATATTTGTTTAGCTTACTGTCATTAAACTAAGAAACTTAGATTACTGGTATTTCCTAATTAACGAGTTCATTCGTGATGATCCCGTCAGGGTTTTTGCTGGTAATCCAAGATATGTACTTTTTTTCTTACCTATATATTTATAAAAGAAATAAAAATTAATATTCCAAAAATATTTTTTTTCCTATGAACATAAACGGAGATCTCCTGATTATCTCTTTATTTAATTATTTTTAGAAATAGTTATTAAGAGCCTCACTTTTACTACATTTCTATCTTAGATCAAAATTCAGCTTTGTAGTTTAGACACAAACTAAAATATTTTATCCTATTCTTTAATTTTTTATCAAATTATGAAATGGATTAAATAACTTTTAAGAAATTGGAACTTCTGCCTGATTCACTAAAACACTTAAACTGAATCGAGTTAAAAAAAACTCATGAATAAAATGAGCCATCATCTCTATATTAGCAGGTCAATTTATTACAAAAAAATTGATTCATGTTTTTATTATATAATAACTTAGATATTTTTAAAGAGAGTTATTTAGAAGCTCAAACTTCACTTCTATAACATCTGAGATACTTATTTTATCAGCAAAAGTGGTATATCTAACTCGTTTTTCACGGAATGTTTAAGATTACTGAGTGTGAGTCTTCAAGCGTTACTAAAAAAAGGCCAAAATTAGGTCGCGTTTTTGACTCGTCAAAAAAACTAAGATTGCAAACACATGAAACTGGTAGCAGTTATGTTCAAGGTTAAAATGTTTTGAAGTAATTGGTGTTCAAGACCGTTTGGAAAAAAAAAATTCAAAAAACTTTAATGAAATAAAATCCTATAATGAGCAGACCTTATACTTGGCAGGTCTCATTTCGCATGAGCCAGTTAAAAGACGGCGCCAAAGAAAAGCTAACGATGAAGGTGTAGTTTATCACTCATTCTCCTACAAATATAAGGTAAGTTGTATTATTGTTCTAGCTCTTTTACAGTAGTTAATTTCTTTCAAGGTTCGAGTAATGCGAGATAATGGAGCCAAAGAGATTCCTGTTTTCTACAAGGCAATGCTGTCGTTACATGGAATATCAGCGAAGCGCATTCAAAACATCCAGCAAAAGCTTGTTAAAGACGGACATGTTGGTGAAGATGGTCGTGGTCGACATTCCAATCGACCAAACAAGTTACACCAAGAAACCACTAATGCTGTCTTTGCTCATATTCGATCATTTAAAGGTAGACAGTCACACTATAGCCTTCACAAGTCGAAAAAAACCTACCTACCAGAGGAGTTAAACGTTAAGAAAATGTTCCAAATGTTTAAGGAATTACATCCGACTAGACCAATTTCATATGAGTCATATCGTTCTATCTTTGTAAACAAATTTAATATTAGTTTCGGTTACCCGCGCAGTGACACATGCAGCAGTTGCGATGAATATAAAGCAAAAATTGCAGATCCTTCACAGGCTTCAAACCTTGCTACATTACATGTGACAAATCAACTTCACCATAAGGCAGAGGCTTTTTATCAAAGAAAACGATCCGAACGCAAAAGAGCTCAACAACACCCCCATCATGAAGCCATTGCTATGGATTATCAAAAAAACTAGCCACTGCCAAACATTAGCACTAATGATGTATACTACAAACGACAGTTATTGTTCTACTTATTTCATATTCACGTTTTAGCCAGTGGTGAGGCATTTTTTTATACGTACACAGAAACCGCCGCAAAAAAAGGCGCAGACGAAGTTGCTTCTATGCTGTTTAATTACATACTCAATGAATTGAATCCCGAAGTTCAAGAACTTGTGATTTTTTGTTATTCGTGTTGTGGACAGAATCAAAATTATACTTTGTTTCGAATGCTTCATTATGTTGTACAAGGCCGACTTCAGTGTATAAAAATGGTTTTTACAATTAGAGGACATAGCTACATGGAATGTGATCGTAATATGGGCTTAATCAATTCTAAAGTTTTTGTCGAACTTCCTTTCAGTTGGAATGATCACATTCGAAATGCCCGCGTTAAACCAAGTCCCTTTAAAGTAGTTAGCTGTGAAGATCAAGAGATTTTTCGAAGCTGGACTGATCATTTAACAAACTATTATGTAACAAAATGTCCCTCTGAAACCCACCCAATCAGAGAACTGCTCATAAAAAAAAGAAGAGCCCAGAATGATCGATCATCGTGATTCGTACAATGGAGGCTTTATTTCAAGCGTCGTAGTGCCTACAAAAAAAAACTGAGAACTACCAAAAAAGGAAAAGCGAGAGGAAAAGCAGCCAAAGGCAAATTAAAAAATGCAGACAATATAGTTGGTATATTAGATCTACCTTCAGGACAATTTGAACTTCCAAATTTCAAATATGAAAACAGGATTCCCATCAATGCTAAGAAATACCAAAACCTGCAGGATTTAAAACGTTTTTGTAGTGTCGAAGCTCAACTTTACTTTGAAAATATAAATGTAACTGAATAAAAAATTTTTGTCATCTTTTTTTTCCTGATTTTGTGTACATAACCATAATGAAATTTTTTTCTAGATGCTTATGTTAAAAAATTAGTAGTTTTAAACTATTTTAGTAAAAACATATACACAAGCCAACCTTTTAAAAATAAATCTTCCAAAAAGAGTTAAGCTACAAGAAAATAGAAGGTTTTTAAATTTAAAATCTGTTTTGCACAAAACTTTGGATTTGTGACCCTCATCCTTTTTCGCCTGTAGTCTTCATATTATTAACTACTGAGCTCCTTTAGCAATTTATTAATTAACCAGAATTTATCGTAAATAAAATAAGAAAAATTTAATCAATACCATCTGATCTGTATTTCAGAGGACCATGAAATGTCTACATTTTCGATTATCTAGTACCAAGAATATTAAAATTAAACTTTTCTTACTTCTTGTTCTCTTTAATTTCCACATTTTATCTCTCGTTGTCACCAGATTCTTTAGTAGCTCACTTAATATAAAAACGATGACAATCAAAATATACCAAACATTAGCTCTCTATCATAAGTGCATTCAAGACTAAATATTCCATCTATTGAAGAAATCATTTTCTTACTAGACTTTCCTTCTCGCAAAAAAATCACAGTTCCCAAATTTCAACTTTTTCTCTCCCGCGTGTTCCTTGATATAAATTCTTTCAATTACACTGATAAACTAGAATTAGTCTCAAACTCAAATCTCAAACAAAAAATCAATTAATTTCAGAGATGTCATTCAGTTAAGATATATGCTATTGAGCATATATCTTAGCTCATATAAAAGCCGCCATACTAGATGCACCTAAAGTTACACCCAGATAACATTCAATAATTGGTGCTAGAATTAAAACCCAAGGATGTTATTCAGAGGTACTCTTGGTCTATTAGAATAATCTATTTTGATGTTGTCAAAGTTAATTTAACTTTCTGACAGCGGCGTCAACAAAATCGTTTTTTCGAAATGCCCGCATTATCTCCTCAAGAAAAAGCAATAATAAACACTCGTCTCATGGATGCAGTTCCTATAAGAAGAGTCGCAAAAGAATTGGGCATTAGTAAAAATACCGTTTCCTTAGCTAAGGCAAAAATTGCAGAATATGGAGCTATTGTAAGAAATCCAGGTTCTAGTCGACCAAAAATTTCAAACGACATTCAAGATAGAGTTTTCTGGCTTTCTAAGAAACAGTCCGTTTGAAACAGCAATAAAGGCAAAAGTAGATACGCATTTTCCTGGTTCTGCCAATACAGCTCGTAGTATAGAAAATCTGGTAGGATAAGAAATTCGGAAATTAAAAGTTGCTGTGCAACAAATAAAATATTTTTAACTGAAGCAAACAAACAGAGAATATTACAATTTGCCCATCAATATGCACACCAAAACAACATATGGGAAACGGTAATATTTTCGGATGAAAAAACCTTTCAGTCGTGCAATAATGGCAAAATCCGCCTTTACAGGCCTTCGAGTACCAGATATGATGAAGGACATACTCATAAGACTACTCAAAGTTGACGTTTTAGTATAAACGTTTGGGCCTGGATTAGTTTTAGAGGACCACGCGTTTGTCAAATAGTGCAGGGAAGGCTTAATGCCTTAGGATATTGCAATATCCAACAATGATATGGTACCATCAGTTGGTGTAGTCTATGGGCAAGATTTTATCTTCCAACATGATAATGCTCCTATAGATACTGCCCATATAGTTTAAAACTAACTAGACGAAAGACGAATTCAAGTTTTACCGTGGCCCTCGATATCAATCCAATTGAAAACTTGGGTTAAAATGGCAAAATATATGTATATCAAGATAACTGTAGACCTAGAAATCAGAATGAATTACGCCTAACGATAGATGACGCATGGGACCAAATAATCGAAGAATATATCAGAAACTTAATTTTAACACGTTAACTGCCAGTCCCAATAAAAAAAAAAATTACCGGGTCCTAGGGGCCACGTAACTTTTTTATTAAAAACAGTGTCTGTGTGCATCAAAACGAACGCATGTGTAAAAATTTATGTAATTTTTGCTTTTTTTGGTTTAAAAACGCTGTGTCCAAATGTGGTACACATGGCACCTGATTGTACAGGTTTTATTTTTTGATGTCGTGTGCCATGTGTACCTTATCTGGACACGTACAAGGTCAATGTTGATTCTCCTGGAGAGATGGCAGCAGTTGTACGGTTTTCACTAGAAGCGCAAATACCACGTGCATTTTATGTTTGTTGCCTTCTTCAGTCATTCTTTCTATAAAAATCGGTGTAAAAACATGTTGTTTTGTGGGCTATAATTTGGAGGAGCAATGGCGGCAAAGAAAAGAATTATTTCTGATACTGAGATGCAACAAGCAGTGGAGGCTGCAGCAGAAGAAATAGATTTATAGAGACCTCGACATGAGTGACGAGTTTTCAAATATCTCAGATTCTGATTTGGATACGACATATTTGGCCGGCGAGATATCTTCAGGCAGTTTTGAAAAAGACCGCCCTAAAAAGAAAAAGATAAAGTATGTACGTCAGTTAGGTACGTAGCAGGTTTGGCAATTCCATTTTTTATACATAGCTTATTTTCTAAAATGAAAAAAACAGTGTTGTAAAAAGTTTCAATATACTAACTCGCGTACGAAACTAAGTGGAATACTTATGTATATCAAATTTAACGTCTAAAATTCATATTTTCTCTTCCTAGTAATGATTATCATCTTATACACTACCCTCCATTTTTTTAGATACTTCCGAGCCTTAAACATCTGCTCAGTTAGATATAGACATAGATTCTTCAGGCAATGATAAAAGACCGGAGTGGAGACCAGCTTCAGGAAATTTGTCGACATTCACTCTACCAATGAATATTGAAATTTCACTAGCCTTGCAGACCCAAATGCGCGGTAAGGATTAACTTCATTTTTTTGAATTACTTGGATCCGACGATGTTATCAATAAGATCCCTCAAAAGAGCACAAAGTTTCCGAAAAGACAGATAATGAGAAAAAGCTAAAAAGAGGCAGGTGCAGATATTGCTACGAAAAAAACTCACAAGAACAGGGGCGTAATTATGCTGTAAAAAATACCAAAAGATTTTCCTACGTATTAGGTTGTGACGAAAATATTTTTATTTGTAAGGACCGTTTTTTCCAAAAACACGTTTTTAAAAATATAAAATTATCTTTTTATTTTGAAGTATTTTATTTTTAAAATTAGTTTGTTTATTTTATAATTATAAATAACAATTTTACATGTTAAATTACTGCCCATTGAAAAAATAAACGTATCATTTAAAAACGTCAATATTTTGTGTCATATTATTTCGAAAAACAAAAATATTCCCGAGCCATTCTCAAACAAACTATTTCCTACGCCAGACCAATCCATACATACATTTCAATCAACGCTTAATGTGGCCGCCCCATGTACACATGGCTTGGAAGGTAAGAAGTTCTGTGTCCACTGGTGGTACACATGGCAGTTAACGTGTTAAGTATGCCACGACGTTTGCAAGCTGTAATTGATAACGACGGTGCTCTTACTAAGTATTAATAATTTTTTATTTCATATTATCAAAAAAGATATTAGTTAGTTTTGGTTTATGCATAAAATGTGTTCCAAATAAAAATAAATATCGAAAAATAAAAAAGTTTTGTATCAATATTATTATTTAAATATGTAATTATTAAGATTCCAAAAATTCATATTGCGTAAATATGCATACCATATTCAAGAAATACGATTTACTATAATAGACTAGGAGACCATTCCCTGCCTAAATTTGAATGTACCAATTTTTTTTCGGCACGATGGTACAATTCGTAAACCAATGATTGACAGGTTACCAAGAACTTATTTTCGGATGAAGCTCACATCCACCTTAATGAACAACCAATCCCAAATGAATCGCTCATTTCAAAAACCACATAAGTCAATTTTTCCAATATGTCGTTTTTGCCATGAAACGGCTTGTCATGTGTTCCTACACGTTATAGGCAAAAACCACGCAAGTCAAATATACCGATATAAAAATGAACCGACTCCAATTTCAGAATTCACTGCAAAAACCAAATTAGTCAATTACTTATGTTGTTTTTGCAACGATTATCTTATCAAGAGTGGGGGCGTCATCATAACGTTTCTTCTGTGTGGCTATTCTTAGTTGTTTACATTCTCAGTTTGTCGTTGACTGTTAGTAGTCGTAACGTAATTTTTTATTTTGATACGTAAATATCGTCGAAAAATGTCCGATAGTTCAAGTAGTGAAATAGAAGATCGACCAGAACCTCTGAAAAAGAGGCAACAGCGACCAGAATCATACAAAAGGAATATTATCAAGAAATCAAAAGTTAAGGGGCTTGAACATATCAACTGTAAAGGAAAAGTTTTGCCGCCACGTGCTACCGGACCCCGTTATGCTTTCAAATATTTCATCGTTACAAAATTGAAAAATAAAGTCGTATGCAAGAAAGCTTTTATCTCCATTTTTGGCATAACAGAAAACCGAGTAAGACGCCTATGCGACCTACTTGTTAGATCGGAAACTCCTCATGACAAACGAGGCCAACATCCCAAGGCCAATACTACACGGCCTAAAATTTTAAAAGAAATACACGATCATATTATGGATTTCCCTCGAAAGAGAACTCATTACTCAGAGGCAAACCCAAGCTTTTTCGTATTTTTGTTGTCAACGCGTGAAGTCATGAATTTTTCAAAATGGTGGCCTACCTACTATAAGAGACCATGCCTATCAGATGAGAGTTTTGGACGGCACGTTCCAAAAGAAAATAAGCAGTCATTTTCTCCATCTACGTATATGTCCTTTGAATATGATAGGAATAAAAAAGGAGCCATTGTTACCAGACAGTTCATTGATGGCTTAAGTAGACATACGTTCCAGTTGGTTAGAAACAAAGCTATGGAAATATCTTTACCAGAGAAGCAGGCTTATCCATTGGGCCACGTTCCCATAAATCCCAAAAAAATTGAAAACATCAAACAAGTCAGAAATAGCATACTTCAACAGCATATGCCATTTTATGAGGAAATTTTTCGATGGCCAACAGGAGAAGAGCAAGATTTCCAAGAGAATGTCGAGAATGACGAAGATTTTGACTATGTACCCTAAATATTATTTAACCTGTTTTTTTTTTGAATTTATAATTATTTTTGAACAAATATTTTGAACATGTAATTTTTAGTTTATATCTCCCGAAAAATGCAAAAAAGAATTTAACAAATTTTCTCCGTGCAAAAATAACATAAGTCAAAATTTTTATTTAATTTTTTTTAACAACAAATTCTAGTTTTCTGGATTTTTTCTCGATGCCCTTGCTTTTGGTAACTAATCACTTCAAATAAAAAATATTTATTTCTACTAAAAAAACATACTTTTTTAAATAATCAGTTTTTTATGTTTCCTGAAAATTATATTTTTTTGACTTACGTGGTTTTTGAAATGAACAATTCAAATGTAAACATCAGAAACCTGTTGATTCGCCTACTAAGGGTCTATAATTTTTTGAAGATGAATCCTAGACGTTATGTGCTTTTTTTTCCAAAACTTCAGAATGTTCTTGACTATAACCAAAGAACCAATAGGATGGAGCAAAGTCCACAATTGCCAAATTCACATTTGCAAAGGCCACACGTGCAATCTCTGCCACGAGTTCGTAATTTTTTTCCAGGTAAATTAATTTCAAGAATGACATTGCCATATTGGCCTCCACACAGACCTAATTTGACTCCTATGGACTTTCTCCTGTTGGCGTTTCCTCAAATCTAAAGTTTACATCAATAAACCATTAACTTCCCTAAAGCACTTCAAACAAAATATTCGTCAGGAAATGGGAGCCTACCTACCAATCCGTCATAAGAAATTTTACGACCTTATTTTTAAGAAATTTAGTTTTTTATTATTTATTATTTTTGCAATATAAAATGTCTTTTAGAGACACTACGACGTTTTGTGACTTAAATATTGTTTTGAGTTAAATTTGAATAAATTAAAACGTTATGGGTCAACTTACCTGTGTTTACAGCAACAGTTCTTTTAAAATAGCTATTAAATTAAATTTTTCTCTGTCATTATGTAAAAAAAAAATAATTTTATAAAACGTTCGTCTCACTGCCCCCATTAAAGTAATATCTGCTTAGAACGATAACCTACTTTTATTTAATATTAATATATTACAAATATCCAAATGCATTGTAAACAAAGAATAATAAATCGCTAAACTAATTGTTTATTAATTAAAGTCGCCTTACATTCACATCGAAAACAAAACTGTTTAACTCTTAGCAGATCACTTAACTAGTTACAAAACAAAAAATTGTGTTTTCCTTTTTTTTTTAACGATCAATAAGTAAAAGCATAAAGGTGTTTAAATTAAGAGACGTTTCGTCTAATATATTAACAAACCTCGTCCGGGATACAGTGAGTAAAATCGTAACAAAAAATACCGAAAGAGAAATTGTTTTTATTTAATATCTGAGATACTACAAAGTGGCAAAGTAGGCAAAATGAATGAATAGTCTAAAGGCTTTAAGATAATACTTCTAGTAATTATTATGTGTTAAATGCTCTTTGTTGACCTATCTAAAATTAAACTTTGTCGAGTACAAGTTGTTGCTCTACTTTTGTCCGATAGTGTATATTTTAATCCTTTATACAATTTCTTGGTTTAAGTTTTAATGGGGTACGAAAAATGCCGTATTTTAAGATATATTTATTGATCTGATAATGCCCACATGGGCAAAATACGAGTGATCTCTGACGTATAACCTTAACATACTTGTGAGACCTTGACTAGGAGTTTTCTTTATTGTAACTATTAAAACGTAGGGAATAGTCAAGTTTTTCTTGTGATCCAAACATAATTTTTAAGATCTGGCTGAAAACTAGCTACTATCAGATATATCAAACTAATATTTAGGTCAAGCCACTATTTAAAACCTAGTACCACCCAATAACATTTGCATTTCGGTAAAATATCTAAAATCAAAAGAAAATTGAGAGAAACAACAATGTCACGATAATATGTAAATAAAAGTGATCAAGAAGAGCCAAATCTCTAAGTACTGCTAACACATAGAAAACAGGTTTAGGCTAAGTAGAAATTTCGTATTTCGAAAACGATTTTTCGACCTTTATTCAAGGAACGAACCTATCAAGCGAATAAGAAAAAATCTTTATTTAAAAAGATTGTGTCATCTCAAGTCGTAGTATCTCATCATAATTTAAAATGAAAACTCGGTATCTTGTGCTTCCAATTATTTTAGAGCCCCGAGGATGCCAATAAATCTGACAAAACATCGTCTAATGTTCCAACACGTTCGGACTTTCATCTATTGATCCCTAAACCGCGCGAATTAAAAAAATAATTTAACCATAAACTTCCATTAGTAAAACTCTTATTCACCCATCCGTACGCACGCGCCACCCTCACTCGTCTCTTATCACAACAACGTCGATACCCACCGAGCACACAAATGAGTTTTTTTGTTTTGTTTTGGTCAACACACTGGTTAAATCACTCTTTACAAGGTTCTATTATAGTTAGGGTGGGGCCCTAAGGGTTAATCCTGCATCTCCTCGGGGACCTCGTGGGGATTCAGGATACCGGGAACGGAGAGTTGCACTCGCCGTTTCTCGGCCTGTGCCGCCTGCAGCGCCTTCTCGCGTTCGTCCAAGAATAAATCGGAGTCGTCCTCCCCGGTGTATTCCTGTAATATCATAACCTCAAAGTTTAACACATATATTTCATAAATTGTATCGAGGAAATGAGGAGTGACGTAACAAAACGCGTTTTTAACTTAAAAAAAAAACTATTTTCTTACCCTTATTTGTACCAAGAAGTCTCTGAGATGCTCCTTAAATGCAGATATATCCTGGTCCAAATTAAACATACCCTGGACCATGATCTTGATCTGGTTGTCGGTTAAATGCGGGAAGGCCGTCCTTAAAAGGCTCGCAGTGAACTCCTGTATGAACATAACGTTGTCCGCCGTGCGACCCAGTTGGCAATTAACCTTTCCAGATTCGACCTAAAATTATTAGTTTGTAATAAAATAAAGTTTTTTTATTACTAAATGAGAGCAAAAGAAGTGGATGTAGCAAGGAACATCCATAGAAAAATTGACTTACATGAAAATGATACATAATATTGTAACGAAATTCGGGAACACACTTTTATTGTCAACGTCAAAAACACTAACCTAACTCGCCTTGACTGTCGTTTAATTGTTTCCAAGGTAAAAACTGACTAAACAATTAAAACTGAATGAATTGTCACGAAGCGCGTCCTTTTTAAAACCCGATGGAACAGTTTCAAAATATTTAGAATTATCTTCATTGTTTTTGCCGAAAAAGACCAATAATTTTAGGAGAATACTGACAGTCAAAGCAAGCAAGTGTATACATATTCTAGAAAATTCAAACTACAGGGACTTACAATAATATAACCTAAATAGGATCCAAAATGGGGCTATCGAACAAGATGAACTACTTAAAAACTAAATCAGTAGAACCCTAAAGAAACCCTACGAATCAACTTCAACTACAGAATACTAATAAAAATAATCTAAAAACTAGGAGAATAATTAACGTATTTACATTTTCATAATAATGTATTAAATCAGTCTAATAGGCTGTTGGATTTGGTGTGTTGTAGGGCTGAATGTAGAGTCAGCTAAGATGAATTACCCATTGTCGCTCAAGATGCCTATCATTCTCTTTATCAACTGATATAAATTTGTTAAAGAACAATATGTCTTTTAGGGAACATGCTCATTAAAAATCATATAATTTTAAAAAGGCGGATATTCATCGTATCTAACGATGAGATACTAAGAACTGATTGGCAATTTCTCTGTGATATCGGTGACATAAACTTAGCTGTAGAAAGCTTTAACGATAAATTGCAAAAAATATTTGCTAACTATGTTCCACTTCGCGTAATACATAAACACCAATATTGATGCCGATATACCAAAGATATCATTAAAAATGTAAAACACAAAGCTAGGTTGCATAAAAAAATGAAAAATACGAATAATCACCAATATCGAGTTGAATTCGGCAATATTAGGTCTGTAGTAAAAAGGTAATTGAAAGAAGCTTATAATTCATAATATATTCAAAATGTAGAATCGAATATTTTAACAGATTCCAGCCGATTCTGGAATTTCTTGGGTTTTTTGTCCCAGGAAATATGCGTTATAGGGACAGATCCCTTATAACTTTAGTTTCTTAAGTATTTATCCTTTCAAATTGATGGTTTTTACCCTCCACAGGGCATTTCACATAATCTGCTTTTAATTAGATTCTCCGCGGAATCTCTTAAATTCAGAAGAAACAAAAATTCAGTTGTGTTGTTGCATAGAATTCTGCATGGGGGTATTGACTGTTCTGAATTGCTAGATAAATTAAATATTTGTGTAACACGATTAAATTCTAGGAATACTAAAACTTTTTACTGTACCAAGGCAAATACGAATATCCTCTTATATTCACCCCTGTATGTAATGTGTAATAACGCTAATAGAATCTAAGAATCTTGTGATTTATTTGTATGCTCTGGTGCTGAAGTTGTAACAGCGTTTTTAGGATTATCCAATTAACTTTGCTGTTTGTATTGTATGTTTTTTTTCTCTTTGAGATTTAGGTACACAGGTACATATTTTTTTTTTGGCTATAAATTTGTGGTTGCTAATTTTTATAAAGGAAGCTTAGGATTTTTGCTATAAATTATTAAAATATAGTTTATACTATGATGTCGTGGAGAATATTTTGGTTTAGGTATGTTTTTATTATATCTTAAAAATAATTAAAACATTATTGTCACGTTTCGTTTCCAGTGTTCGGCTGTATTGCTAAAAATAAAATTAGTAAATGGATTTTAAAAGTTGAACATTCGAAATATCTAGAATGAATGGCACTATTATTGTATTGGCAAACTCTTTTCCACAAAAAACAAAAAGTGCAAACTTTGTTCAAAATCGAATATCTCAAAAAGTGTTTTTTTGTAGTAAACTGCACCAGTTAAACAAACAAATTGTAAGATTTCTCTCGACCCCAAACGCTTCGTTTAAAAGCGTTTTAAATCATTTTTCTAAGAAAAAAGCGTTTTTCCATATTAATAGATCTCATAGCCATCAAAGTATTGCCAATTTTTCCCGTTATTATTATATTCAGTGACATATTCGGAGATACATAGAGGTGCAGCTGATTTGTCGATGGCATCATCTTCCATCAAGAAACTATCAAATTGTATAAAGAACTCATGTTTAATACCTTTCATAATTTTAAATATATTATATATTAAAACAATATATATGTTTTCATAAAAATTTAATACCAAATATTACTGCAATGAAAAAGATATAGATTGCATAGATTTGAAATACTTGAGTTTAAAATAATGTATTCAGGATTGATATTTTCAGACATAACATTGGTATAATATACTGATATAGAATATTAACATTTTGTGTGACAGCCCCATTGAAATGCCTGTAAGAGTTTCCAAATTATGCTAAAAGAAGTACTTTTTTTTTAAAGAAAAAGCCACTATAAAACCTTACCCAAAATCGCTATATATCGGCCAATTTTTGGCTCACAGAGACCTTTCGTACCTCAAATAAATCTTTAGAGTTTTCAGTACATTAGGATAAAAAAATTATTAATTTATCTAAAGCAGTTTTTGACTAATAGCCCAAAATGTTAAGGAATAGTTAGTTTTAATTTTCTCCGAAAGTTTTTTTTAGAGATCTTTTTTTCAAGTCTTTAAATTTTGTTCAATTGAGTCGTTAGGTAAATCATCAGACACTACGACATAACTTTCCACTTTTTTCACCCAAATAATAAACATCAGTAAAAATGGAACCTTATTTGGGTTTTCCACTGATCTGACTGTATTTAATTTTTTAATGTGACCAATTATCTGCAAAATACAGTAATGGCCAAAAGTAGATAGACAAATGGTTTTTTAAAAAAAATCAAAGGAGATACAAATTCTATAATAAAGATATTTAAGTATATTATGGGCAACTTAAACATGTATAAAAATAATAAAACATTCTTTAGAAACAATCACCTAATTTGGTAAATAATAAGAAATATAGAAATTAGATAGACAAATTTAAAAAATAACCAATACTCGTTTTTTTTTTTGAAGTATTACTTTTTAATTACAAACTAAACCATCTACAATTTTAGTATTTTGTAAAATACCCATTATTGTCTATTACAGCCTGACATCTGGCATTGATTCAATAAGATTGTCTATGAGTTTAAAACCAATATTTTTCCATTTCTGTTGCAACCGTTCGAATAATTCACATTTATTTAAATAGTTTGTATCCCTAATATCACGATCTACAATTTCCCATAAATTTTCGATGGGATTAAGATCGGGTGACTGGGATGGTCATTTAAAAACTGGTATTTTTCTTCTTCGAAAAATTGCTTCATAATTTTGAAATATCCCTGTACATAAACCTGTCCACTATGCCCTCTATGCGATGTAACGGGCCCATTCCATAACCTGAGAAGCAACCCCAAACCATCACCGATCCACCTCCATGCTTAACTGTGGGTTTTGTGTACTTGGTATTCAAACGCTGGCCAGAAGGACGTCTAACATATTGACAGACTTAGATTCGTCGCTCCCGCAAACACGTTCCCATTCATGCTTTGTCCAGTGTATATGCTGACGGGCAAATTCCAATCGGGCTAAGCGATTATTTTTTGAAAGCAATGATTTTTTTGCTGGCCTACGTGCAAATAGATTCTCTTTTACCAACCTTCGTCTTACAGTCCTTGAGGACACATTACAAATCCCTAGAGGCTGTAATTCTATCTGAATTTGACGAGAAGACATGAAAGGGTTATTCTGGCTAATTTGTTTTAATTTGCGTACAGCTCTAATGTCCATTTTTTTTGGTCGACCAGATTTATTTCTTGGCTCTAATGATCCTGTCCTTTCATATCTTTTAATAATTGCTCAAACAGCTTTTCTTTTAACATCAAATCTACGAGCAATATCAATTTGACGATCACCCGCGCGATATGAATTAATAATGCGTTGTCTTAAATCAAGAGAGAATCTAATTCCGCGTGGCATGTTGCTTGCACCTTGAGTTAAAGAGAAGCAATACTATACTAATTTTATTTTATAAATATCTAGACAAAAAAATAATTCCAAAATTATTTTTGTCTATCTACTTTTGACCAGCTATATTTATATTATTGCTTTATCTGATAGCAAGCAAAATATTTAACTGAAATTTATTGGCATCTTTTTAAAGACCGCCTTACAAATAACAATAATTTAAAATCTAGGGGACCTGTGCGTAAATCTTTAAACAATTATATGATAATAATACTTTGTCTATCTACTTTTGGCCACTACTGTATATGTATGTGTTGTACCAGTCTTGTTAGATCTTATTACCATCATTTACACCAGTTATTACTGCTTTAAAATTAAAAGCTACTTTGAAAAAATACCTATTAATAAAAATCTTTTACTCCATTCAATACCTCGACAATGATTTTAATATTATATAGTTGTAGTATATTGTGTAAGCTGTTTCTTTTTGTATTTTATTTACGGTAGTTTACATGGAATCAGTTTTGTTATATTGAAATTTGTAAACTGCCTTTTTTTATTTTATTTTAATTTCATTGTAATTTTAGAAAAAATATATTACTCTCTTTGACATATAAAAGCACATTATTGTGTAATATTATGAATAAACAAACTGAAACTTCTACACGAAGCGTTATGGTCGAGGAAAACTTTACAATTTGCTACACTAACAAGTACACTAGAAAAAAAAACACTTTGAGATAGTCGATTTAAAGAAAATTGCACTTTTGTGGAAAAGATTTTTTTTGATGAGAATTGCAGAACTGCCGATACAATAGTGTCATTCATTCTGGTCATTTCGAATGTTCAACTGTCAAAATCCATGTTATTTACTTTTGATAAAGCAAAGCACACTTAAGAAAATGTGATTATTTCAGGTGTAAAATATCGATTTTTGCCTTTAAAAAAAATAGCGAGAAGCCGGAAAAATTCAATGAAAATTAAAATCATGTCCTGGTCGTTTTGAAATGGGAATAGGCTAATACTAAATCATTTGGATACTTTTTTAGTTGTATGGAACATGACTCTTCTTTCCTATAATAGTTGGAAGACATAGAAAAGGGAGATGTAACATATGGCTTCAAAAACCTGGCAAATATGAAAAAAAATTATTACAAATACTTGGCAAACATAGAATATAACTGTAAAAAATTAATGAGATTTACAAAAAAAAAATCCTGAGAAAATGACAATTATATCCGATGGAGCAACAAGTAATTTTAAAAATCATTTTCATAATGAAAAGAAAAGGGTATTTTTTGTGACTATCGTACTAAATATATTCAATATACTAAGCATTTTGCAAATTAAACACCGAAAATTAAACAGATCTTTCTAGACATTAAAGAATTAGCCATTTTCCGTTTCCAAGAAAAACCGAAACGTAGGCAAAGCTGCAAAAATTGCTGTAGTTTTATTTCTTTTCTTAAGATAATAGAAGATTCACGTTTAAGTATGGTATCAAACATTGTTGCAATGTCCATTTTCTTTACTTTGTATATTAGGTGTTAATTAAAAATATAACTTACCAGTGAAAAGATATAAGCCAAAATAGTGGCGTGCATGCTCAAACTAGCGGTGTGAGACGTATCGGTAACAACCGAGAAAACGTGCTGTAAAATGTCGGTCAAATAAGTCTGATAAAAACTGGGTGCGGCCGCCTCGTGTTCCTCGACGTTTTGCAGTAATTTTAGTAAAATTTGTAGACCGGTCTCCGCGACGTTTCGCATTGTGTGCTTGAAAGCCCAGATTATACTGTCCAGGACGAGCTGCAATATTATATTATATAATTACTATCAAAAGTAAATGAACGAGAAAGAAATAAGTTCTTACCTTAAATTGTGTGGGAGGTATACTCAAAAATGCGGCGAAACAATGAGTGTTGACGGCTTGTAGCAGCAAGAAGAAATAGGTTCGGTGCTCGGGGAACTGCTCGAAATCTTTGTTGATCATTTCCAAGGTGCACTCGAAGACCGCGTCGAATATTTTCGGGACCTAATGGGCAAATTGGTCAGGTTTATACGATTTTAAAATAATTAGCACTTATGCATTACACTTCTGTGATTTATAATTACACTCACACATGATGGTGTTTTTTCTTATAGGAACCACATTAAATTTTTGCATTTTGAAAATGTTTGCCAAATTACCTTTTGTATGGTAAGGAATATCCCAACTAGCATTTTTGGCAACAGCTACGTAAGCGCGAGTATAAAGAACACTTTAAAGTTGTGGTTACTAGTCGCGGGAACCGTTTAGGCACCGTTTTGCACGATTTTGCTGTAGCAAATACGTAATTCTAACGTCCCGGGAACTTCTTTTTAACGTCCCATAGTGGTTTTCGGGATGTCATAGAGTAGTAATTGTGTAGTGCTAGTTACTAAGAAGTTACTGAGACAATATTATGCAAACATTTTGATTCTCTTTCTTTGTCAACACAAATAATTTTATATGTCCGTCTTTATTCTAAGTGATGGCGTTGTATCGGGGTTAATCTACTTCATATTGTATTTAATATAGCTGATATGATCGCTTACCAGAGTGGAAAAATGTAAACGAAGCAAATTTTACTGTTAAACATGGGCAATATAGGACGAAAATAAAGAACGCTTCATTAAAATAATGACTTTTAACAAAAAAATATACCAAGTCTAAACATTTAAATTTAATTATTTAAAGAAGGTAGATCAGTTTTTTCACTCCTCTTTACTCCTATGAATATAAGAAGTCTATAATTTAATAAAAATTGCATAAAATGTAAAAGTATTCCGATTTTAGCAAATTCATAAAATCGTGCAATACCTTTTCAAACGAACAAAATGGAGACAAATAATTAAAAAAAATATGGCGAATTGTTGTTAGAATTACCAAGAAGTTTCTTTTGTTACTTCAAAGTAAAAATGACTTAAGAATAAGTAAATTATTTCAAAAAAATGGTACTATAAAGTATATTTTACTGCATAGTAGAAATAATTACTTAAAGGTAATTTGCTTTAATAGCCAAGGTGGTAAATATTACTTTAAAGAAGAAATAAGGGTAACTATTTCGGTCTTGTTACTGATAATATTACTTCAAAGTGTATTACTGCGTGGTAATATTTTGATGTTCCTATGTAGTCGCAAGAACTTGAAATTTAACTTTGTAATCGCGCTTACTTAAAAGTTCCCATTTAATCGTCCTACCTACCAATATTTTCTACTTTATAGTAACGACGTTGTAAAGGTAATTAGGTCAGGTCGCTAAGCGGTATCAGCTACCATCAGACTTACCGCAAAGTAATAATTACTATATAGTCAAGTATTAAGTTAATATTACGTATTTCTTACTACTATTTTTTACTTGGCAGTTATTTAAACTTATAAGATATTTTTTTGGTACCAGTTACCGATGTATTACTTGAATAAAGTAATATAGTCAAACAATGTTGTAGCCGTAACTAAAATTGCTAGTTGGGATTTATTATAGCGGGTTGGGAAGGGCGGGAAGACTTATCTCACAAATGGAAATGCCAATGTTTTTTTCAAGAGTTATGCATTTCGATGAGTTTACTCATTATCATCATCAGACTCTTTTTTTTTTCGTTTCAGAGAAACACATTAAAACAACAAACAGTAAGTTGAAATTAGAACGTCGACAGAGTTCTACAACTAACATTTATTATTTTTAAAAACCCGAATTTTCGGAAAAAACTAAATTTGTCTTGTCAGTTTGTTACAGCCTAGATGAACTGACAAGATAATATTTAAACTGTCATAAATATCATTAATATTAAATATTTGTAAGTTTTTTTAGTACTGTAGTACAAAGTGACAGGTATTGTACTAATAATTTAATCAATTAAGGTTTTTACTAATGAAGAAAAGCGAGATATGATAAAAAATTGATTATAAATACAATAGAAATGGCATTAGAAATGTATTTGTTGATTTGTCCGGAGCAACTGCACCATACTTGCTATTTAAAACTTTGGATGAAAATCTTGGTAGGTTTGGTTCTTTTAATAAGCTGTTTAATCCATGGGTCAAGAAAATTTAAAAAAAATACTTTGTAGATAAATATGAGGTAAGAGAAATCTACAGGACAAGTTTCCAAAATATTATTATAGCCTCTAATGCAAGTGTTTCCAGACCACTTAAAAAAGTGGATTTAAGCCATTTAAAATTCATTTAGCTAAAAAACTGCAATCTGGTGATGCTAAAAGACGTGCGTTTTTTTTAAGTGGCAAAAAATTACAAACTGGGGAATTTTTAACAGAAATAATAAACACATTTGGAGCCAAAACAGGTATTTATAAAAATCGAATTTTGGGTCCTTATTTTATAAGAAACTCGTAAGGAAGATTACTATACTCTATTTCCTTTTTTGTGAGAGCACAGTGCCTCATTATTTATGCAGAAGTAGCATAAATATAGGGTGAGTCTTCCATTTTTCTACATGTAACAAAATGATGAACCAGGCTGTTTTTACCAATTTTAAGTGGACAAGTCCTGTATGGTCTCAAATACAATCGTCGTAAAATTCGGAACAATGGTTTCGAGTTCATTTTTATGAGAAACGGGTTGCCAGTGTCGTCCCGACTATGGATATTGATTTTAATTTTTAAGTTAAATAATTATCTGTTATGAAAAATTTATAAATAATGTTGGATTTTATCTATTACCTATTAGATAAAGATTTTTAGAAAATGTATGGTTGGTAGGTATAACCTATATTTATTAAATTAACAAGAAACATTTCTTAAAAGCGAAAAAGCCTCATTATAAAACTATGGCAAATAAAATGAAATATAAACATTTGATTACTACCGCAATTTGATTGTTTTTTAAATGTTTAAAAAATTGTTGTAAAATTTCATTTTTTTAATACCAACCAATAAAAAATGCAACTCTCCAAACATATCTTGTCATTTATAAGAAAGGTACATAAATATAAGGATCTTTTAATTTATTAACCATATTTACATATATTACAATAAAAATATTTACGAAATATACAAAAAAAAATCAATTTATAAATCACACATTTCATTACTCTCATCGCTTTCATCCGAATCAGACATTCTCACTGTTATAACTAAGGGTTCGACAGTTTCTTCTAGAAGATTATCCAGGGTCCACATCTTTTCTTCTTCTTTTATAGCATGATTCACAGCATTGCTCCAGTTTTCTTGGGTAACGTTATCCACTTGCTTTCAGAAGTTCTCTCACATCTTTCAATTTAAAGGTTTTATTATTTCTAGCCACAAATCCTTTTACTTGAGCCCAAATTAACTCTATAGGATTTAATTCACAATGGTAAGGTGGCAAACGAAGTACAGTTATATTGTGTTGTTTTGCCATTTCGTCAACAGTCTTTTATATTTTGATTTATTTTCTGTAACTATTGTCAGAAGCTCTGCTTTTACCGCGTCATCTCCAAAAGGTATTTCTTTTTCGGTAAGCCAGTTTTTTATTTCCCCTTTTCGCCAGCAGGATGATGGTAATTTTTCTATTAATCTTGAATGGTAGCTGGCATTGTCCATAACAATAATTGCATTTTCGGGAATTGACTTGATCATTTCGGAAAAATAATCTTCAAAAACATCAGCGTTCATTTCTTCGTGGTAATCCTTAGTTGACTTCGATTCGAATTCAAACAGACCGCCATTTAAAAATCCTTTATAGCTCCCAATATATGTAATTATTAATCTGTGGCCCTAACCAGAAGGAAGCCAGTCAATAAACCTTCTAAAAAAGCCTGACGAGAGCTTCCAACATTTTTATCCTGCCAGCACTTGCTCACAGTGTGTCCTTCGTTAAGCCAGGTTTCATCCAAATAATAAATGTTTCTTCCTTCCTTTCGATACTCCTTAATTTGCCTTAAATACTTTCTTCTCCAACAGCCTATTTCTTCTTTATCTATTAAAATAGATTTTCTATTTCGCTTTTGCCAAGAAAAATTTAATTCGTGTAAAATTTTCCATAATTTTTTTCTTCCCATTTCTGGTACATTTTCGTCTTCCTTTATAAGTGTCAAAATTTTGTCGATAGTTGGGATTTCATTCTTAAAATAAAATGAATGTACTGTCCTCCTGATGATATGCTTTGCTGTCTCATCAACTGGTATCGGCTTACTACCGGCAGTTTTCTTTACACGGTTTTCACTTTTTATGTCACCAAGAAGTCTGTAAATTGTTGCTTTACTTATGCCTGTCATATTGGCATATGTAGAAACTAGATTTCTAACAGTACTTAGAGGCATTTGATGCACAAATGCATCATGTACATTTAGTACTATAGTCCTTGCTTTAAAATCTAAAACACCTTTACCCACTACAGGGCTAAACTTATATAACTACCTGTTTGCACCTATTACCTATAATACTTATACCTCCATATTTACCTACTTAGACAATATCTACTTATAAGGGTTAAAAAGAACTTGTTCATTAGGTACTTAAGTAATTCAAAGAATTTATGGCTAAAATTGGCCTATTTCTTGCACTATTAAATAAACCCAACAAATGAAAACATTCAGGTCTTAATGTACTTGAAAAGTGGGACGCCAATGGTTTACGACCGTTTTATGGCTATCGACCCTTTCGTGTGCTCCAACGGATTAAGAAATAAACTATAGTTTTTTTAAATGGACTATGGTATTTGAATAACATAATTCCTTCGGAAAATTAATATATTTCGAAATATTGAGGAGATGACGTTAAATATTATTAGGAAGCTTAACAGATTAAGTAGAGAGATAAATCGCGTTGTGCCTAATATTTGTAAGAAAATACAACTGTGTGTTGGTGCACAGGGACAACAAGTTGATCATTTAATATAATTTTATTTTAAGATTAATGTTTTTTTTTTGTTAAATTTATTGTTTATTTGAGAAGTTACTTTGAGGGGAGAGAATAGATCCTTAAATTAGAATTAAACACATATAGTAAGCCTTAAATAGTACAATACTGTGAATTAGAACTGGAGTATTTTGTGATTTAAAAAAAATGCAGGAAAAAAATGATTTTTTTAAATGCCTGGAAGAAATAAGAAAAAACTTTAAATGCTTCAAACGGAATGAAAAAACTCATCTTAAAATCTGGAGTAAAAACAACTTTAAAAACCTGGAAGCAAATCAAGATTTCTTCAAATGTCTGGAAGAAACTTTCAAAATTTCAAAGGAAAAAACTGCATATTTTTCAATAAAAAAAATGTTTCTTTGTAGTAACAAGATTTGTCTAAAATATATATTATTATTGTAAGTTTCGTCTCCTTAAATTATCTTCTTTGCAAATGCCAGGCTTCGTCGGAACTAACACTATTAGTTTAGTGCGACGTTTCGCCGGTTTAATTCCAGCTTTCTCAGGCACTGAAATAAAGACATGGATTTACATAACAAAATAGGGAGAAATCCATTTCCTTATCAACAATCTTTGTTCAAACATAAATGCAAAAAAGACAACGCAGTTAAAAGAATTAAAAAAAAAGAAAACATCGAAATCACAAAAAAAAACCAAGCTAGTTCAATCATTAGTTCCTTCTTTAATAGATGAGAAGGTTTGAAAGCAAAAAAAATACTTAAAAAAACAAACTAATTAATTAATTAATTATTTTGTTTTTTTTACTTACTTTAACAAAAATTTTGTTTTCAGTGCCTGAGGAAGCTGAAATTAAACCGGCGAAACGTCGCACTAAACTAATAGTATTTTCTACCGATAATAAGTTCCGACGAATCCTACCATTTGCAAAGAAATATATATTTTTATTTATTTATTTATTT
Source organism: Anthonomus grandis grandis (assembly GCF_022605725.1). Classification (NCBI taxonomy): domain Eukaryota; kingdom Metazoa; phylum Arthropoda; class Insecta; order Coleoptera; family Curculionidae; genus Anthonomus; species Anthonomus grandis. Next base: position 21,322,160 of record NC_065556.1, on the reverse strand, counting down.
ACGGAATCCATTTACAAAAGTGTTACATAGCATGCCCATACAAACATATATATACAGATACAAAACTATCTATAAATCAATGAAAGGTGTAGACGAATTAATTAATTAAAGACCCTATGAAATATTATTTTTTAACTGCCCCTTAAAATTCGTGTAACTGGCTCATTAATACCATAATTGGTATGGTGGAATGGGACTGAAAAAAATATTTCTGATTGTCTATTTACTCTGGAAGGCACCAGAAGTTTAAAACCTTATGCATAAAACATAAGTCGAGTAATGTTCTTCGTCACTCTAGTGTCAATAAGTTCAGGTTATCCCTGACCCACTGATAGTAATACTCCTGTCTCCTGTAACAACATTTAAAAGCAGCCACCCTTAAAAATTTATTTTGAGTCTTTTCAATCTGCTCAAGATGGGCCTAACAAGAGAGCAATAAAGTAATCTAAAAGTAAACAAAGACAAATCAGTTGTAGACCGTTGGATAAAACCCAGCATTTTCATTGCCCTACCGGTCACCTGATTGATGTGACTTTTAAAAGACAACTTGGAGTCAATTTATTTCGTTCTTTAATCTCTAGTGGTTTGTGAGATATTCGAGTTTTAGTGGAAGTGTGTTCCTGTATAAGTCAACCGGACTAAAAGTCAAATATATTGAAAATTACTGCCTGCACCCTCGGCAATATTTGTAGAGTATCTTTTTCTCAATGTAAGGCAACTTAATTTATATCTTAAGTGATTTTTGAATTAGTTGAGTCTTAGTGGCAGTATATCCCTGGGGCTAGGAGTGAAATATCTTAAAAATTAATGCCTGCACTGTCTAATCTTTTATTAGTAAGGAATCATTCATGAACATAAAGACAAATTTTACAATGATAAACACATTGAGAATTGTTCTAAGTTAAACCGTTTTAATCTAGACTACCGATTCTAGATAGTTTATTTATCATTATGGAATAACCTACTTTATCAAACGCCTTAGTAAAATCACTTTTAATAGATCGAGTTGATAAAGTTGTTCCAGAATGGTCTGACCTCTAACTAGAATAAAAATATTTATATAGTAATTTTTCAAATAGCTTGGTAAAAATATTGAGTTATGAATGATGAATATTTACTTTTTTTTTGACTATGTATTCTTGAAAATACGTACACTTAAAAAACTGAGACTATTGTCTCTGTCTATATATTTAGGAAAATATTCTATGTTAAACGAAACTATCGGATTTTGACAGGAATAATCGTTTTAATATCTATAGCACCAGAAGATAATAAATAAAAATCATTGTTATATGTAAATATTGGTATAGTTTGTTGTTTGTTTGTTGGTTTTATGCTACATTGTTTATTTTATAAAGAAAAGCAATAGGGTTTTTTTGCTTAGAAAAAGTAATCTTATGACATTCATTGATATTAAGGGACATTCTATTCAAGTGGCACCAATCAAAAAACAAATTAAGGTCTTTTTGCGGGAGCCCAGCATCCATCATAAAGGGATGTGATAAGCCTAAATAGGTTCACATCATCAGCGAACATTAGCACACGACAATTTTCAAGTTTCCAAACTAAATCAAGCAAAAAGATGCAAAACAAAACAAAACTTAAATTAAAACTACAGTGAAAGTCGCTTATAGCGACGGTGAAGGGACCACGAAAATTACGTCGCTATATCCGACCTTCGTTATATACGACCTGTTTTTTTTTCTAGCAAATTAATAAAAGATAGACTTTACGATAGCCAGAAGAAATAAAATTCGCTATCCAATTTGTTTAAAACAATTTATTAACCACTAATTTACAAATTCACAACATTTAACAGATACATATGTATGTATGTAGTACCTACACTTTCTCCAGTTTTAAGACTTGAAATAATCTGTGATTTTACTCTGTTTCTTTGTTCGAGTATCATAATAGATGAATTCATTTTTTTTCTCTAACTAATTAACATGGTTTACCAATATTTCGTCCGATGAATAGTTATACAAAACAAACTTTTTAATAGTATTAGTGGCTTGAAGAGCTTCAGCTGCAGATGGAGGTTGAAATTCTTCTCCTTCTAAACCCTCATCTTCGCTTTCCTCTTTGTCCTGAGAGAAGGATAAGATGTCGTCTACAATTTGTTCTTCACTTAGATTGTCGCATACTTCCAAACTATTTTCTGCATGTAAGAACTCGGTCCATTGATCATCTGACAATGCAGCAGACTTTTTTATTACAGCCAGCGGAACCTCATCTTCCTCTTCAAAATTAACATTAATTAATTTAGCCAGTGGAATGTCATCTTCTTCATCAAAACTATAATTTCTAACATCCTCACTTTCTATGAAGCCTCCATGTCTAAAACAGTTGGCAATTGTTTTTGATGAAACTCTATCCCATGCTTTAGCGATCATTGATACTGCATCTAAAAGGTTAATACAACACTCTTTGCCGTGTTCAGCATTTTCTATGATTTTCATTAAGTGAAACTTTTTAAAATGCACTTTTAATGATCGAATAATCCCTTGGTCGATTGGCTGCAGAACAGAGGTAGTGTTTGCTGGCAAAAACTCGAGTTTTATGTTTTTTAAATTATCAACTTTCGGATGAGCGGGACAGCTCTCTACTAAAAGTAAAATTTTCTTCTTGGTCTTCACCAACTTTGCATCCCATTCACGAAGAATACTGATAAATAAATCAAAAGTCATCCAGACCTTTTTCTTGGACTTGTACACGACAGGTAATGTCTTGATATGTTTGGAACATCGTGGATTTCTCGACTTGTCGATCACAATAAGTTTAGGTTTATCCGATCCTGTCATATTGGTAGCAACTAAGACCGTAATTCGTTCCTTTGATAATTTTCCGCCGGTACAAGTTTCACCCTTGAATTTTAATGTCTTATCTGGGTTCAGTTTATAAAAAAAGTCCTGTCTCGTCGGCATTATATATTTCGTCATCCTTATATCCTTTTCGTATTTCAGGCCAGACAGTTGTTAACCAGTTTTCACGTACTCCTTAAGGCACACTGGCAGCTTCGCCACTTATTTTCCCAAACACTATTTTATGTCTTTGACGAAAACGCTTAATCCAACTTTCAGAACATTTAAAGTCCACTTTACCCATAATTCTTCCAAAATCATTTGCTTTTGCCTGTAATATTGGACCGCTTATGGGAGCTCCACGATTTCGCTGAATTTTGAACCACTTGAGTAAGGCTTGATCGATATCTGGGTGTTGAGATAACTTGAGTTTTTCTTGCCTAATAAATTTTCGTTGAACGCTTCTTTAATTTTATCCTTGTTCTTCAAAATTGTGGATACACTTGAGTGAGATAAATCAAATTCAGTAGCTACAGTAGCATTACTTTCACCAGATTCAAGTCTTGTGATAATAAGACCTTTTTCTTCAATTGAAAGAACTTTTTTTTTCTTTGACACCGAAGCCATTGTACAATGTTTTTAATCACAAAAACACAATCAAAGCACATACGAAGGTAAAACAACAATAAAAAGCAACATCAACCCTTTGTAGGACTTGTTAATCCACGCTGGACTGGAATAAACTACGCACAATACGTTTACGTCTATCATGCAGATGTTCAGAAATAGAGTATTCCCCGAAAACAACTCCTGTATTTCACAGCGGCGAGTCGTTGCTCGTCGGTTGTCGCAGTAACCGGTCTAAAAAATCCAAATTCAGTGAAATAAAGTCGCTAAAATCGACTTCGTCACTATAACCGACGACGCTATAGCCGGACTGTTTTACTATTGAAAATATAGAAATCCAACCAAGATACGGGCGTTTGGTCGTTATATGCGACATTTCGTTATAAGCTACGTCGTTATTGGCGACTTTCACTATATATTATTTTAAGACAAATAAAAACATTGTTTAAAGATAAGATATCTGATCAAAATTGCAGTATTCCCTTACCTCCAGTGTGATATGACCCTCCAACTTATTAACAATAGTGGCAATAGCGCTGAGAACCTCGGGTTCCCTGCCGGAAGGCACGATACACCGCTGATAATCCAACAAAATGGCGTCCAAAAATGGCGGAATGAAATTCTCCAGGACCATTTTTTTGTCGTGCGACCGCGAGATCCAATCGGAAATGAGTTTTAAAGTCTCCTTCTTTACCACCCGCATCGCTTTGATCAGGGGCTGTTTCGTTACGCCTTCCCCGTTCAGTGTTATGGCTGCCGTGATGTTTTCCGACATAACCTTAGAAAAGAATATTTTAAGTGTTTTTTTTTTCGTTGCATAAATGAGCAAATACCTTGTAAACATTTAACATGTCCAAGTAGATCCTGCCTAGTTGCAGTACGTAAGCGTGATTAAGAGCTTTACAGGCCCTTACGTTCGTCTTAAGTATACTAGCGAGCTGCTTGACGATTTCGATTTCTTTTAGGATGTCCACGTTTTTACTGGCCTGGCTGATTATGTCGTCCCAAACCTGGAAATTTATTTTTTCCTCAGTCTGGTCACATTTTTTAAAGTTATTATTATATCAATCTTAACTGTATCTGCTTGTTAAAGTGAATTTTAGATGAATATTTCGAAAGTTACTTGGAATTATTAAAAGTATTAGAAAAATTAGTTGGAATGCTAAAATGGAAGATAAAAAACATCCCTAGTGATTTTTTTAGATATGTTTTAGATATGATATAATATATGCTGGGTGAGTAAATGGATCTATAAAAAAACCCCTTTAAACTGGTCGATGTTTTTTGACCAATTTTTCCGAAAATCTACCATTCTCGAGATAAATGAAATCCAAAAAACTTCGAGTTTTTTCAAAAAGTCAGTACACTTCGACCCCACATTTTTAAAGTTAGTTTTCTTGAAGTCCTTAATGTTTGTCGCAAAAAAAAGCTTTGGGTTATTTTTTTCGTCAAAACGGCACATTTCTTCGACAGATTTACTGTACTATAAAAAGGTTTTGGGAGTATTTTTATTTATTATGCGAAATGCCTGGGAGTCGTAAAAAATGAGTCCAGAAAAAAATTGTGTCAATGTCCGGAATGTCTAAACATTACTTCAGAGACCTAAAAAACGTGAAAAATTGTTTCAAACCTTTAAAAATCATAAAGGACTATTTGAAATGCCTGGGAGTCGCAGAAAATGCCTCCAGAAGCCTGGAAAACAAGAAAAATTATTTTATATTTCAGGAAGGCACAACAAAATGTCCGGAATGTTTAAAAATGACTCCCGATACCTGAAAAACGTGAAAAATTGTTTCAAATCTTTGAAAGTCATAAACTACGTCAAATGCCTGGAATAAACTGGAAAAACCAGTTCAATTACCAAAAACTCATAAAAAATTTGTTTAAATCTTTGGAAATCAAAAAATGACTTGAAAAGCCTGGAATAAAATTTACAAAAATTATACACACACAGTGCCAATTGATCCAGTCGGTTGTGTTTTAACCTTTTTAAGATCTGATGATGCTCTTTCGAGACCGAAACTTTGTGTTGCATGACTTCAAGTTTATTTCTTTCAAGGAAACTAAGGTAAGCAAAATATATATCCACAATAAATGAATCTTGATAGAACTAAAACTCAAACAATACCTTTTTTAGCTATAACATCTTTAAACTATAACATGTTTTCTACCTCAGCAATGTGACGTTTTGATAAATTTTAATTGTGAATCCAATATAAGACCCAAATTGCGAGCCACGTCCACATACTGAAGCGGAATATGACTAATATAAATATTTATATTATTTATCAAAAAAGCAACCTTACTCTTACAGATAGAACCTTAATCTTGCAGACAACATCACGTTAGATTTAGTGGAGTTTAAATTCAAATGATGTTCTAATGATAAATGTCAAATTTATGAAAGTTCATTATTAGCAAGCAACTTCAATGAAGTTATTAGGGTCAAATGAAAAGCATCAGCATAGACAAAAATCTTGCAATATTTTGAATATACGATCTTATATACAGTTTAAAACATGTTCAAGGGTCTTAAACCAGATTTTAATTTTGTAATATGTTATAAAAATTTATGTATTTTTTAATCATATGTTACAAATTTATTAGCCCCTTTTAATTTCTTAAACACTTTATAAGTGACAAAAAAGATTTACGCTTTCTCCCTATTGTAGAGCCTTGAAGACAAATTGAATATGATTCAAACCATCCATAGTTTTCCTTAGTACTTGACAAATTTACCCACAAAACACCACGTCAAACTCACAATTTTTCAGTCACAAATTTACAATAATTATATTTTAATACATACCTGATTGGGTAGTAGCATATATTTCTCGATCAACGCCTCCTGGGTAGGATGGTCAACTTGCACAGAAATCATATAACCAACCGCCTCGTAAAATGTATGCACCTGCTGCTGCTGTAGATCACAAATAATCGTAGAAATCGAACCGAGAATATCCTCGATAAAAGGACACGCCTCCCCAATCTGGGTGGTGACGAAATGCCGTCTGCATTTCATAGCGATCTTTATAAAAGTGTCGCAGGCCATGTCCTGTACACCGTCGTGCGTTTCGTGCATAAATTCGAACAGTTTGTTCACGACGGTTTTTAGGAATTTCCAATGTGCCCGTAGGAATCGCGGGTATTGTCCCACGACGTACATTATATTCGAGGCGATGATCGCTTTGTTGTCTTTGCCTCTTTTGTGCTCACAGAGGAGGAGGAGATCTTTGATTACTGTTACCAGGAAGCGTTTTTCGTCTTCTTCATGCATTGCTCCTAGAAATACATTTTATATGTCAATGGGGTCTAAGAAAACTATACTTTTTATTTCCAAACTAACTTTCCAGAAATAATAATCATCCCTTCTTTTTATAGTGGGCTGACTTTCAAATTTCACTTAGAAAATATACCCATGAGAGGCGATACAGATTGTTGGAACGACTTGTTCGCATATTAGTGATACTAAATCAATAATATTGGGAGGCAATTCATATGAGTAACTTAATTATATTAAATTCTGGTAGTATAAGGTTGGTAGCCCCAGGTAAACTCAAATCTTGCATTGATTTGACCTTAATAACAGCAAATATAAATATGTGCTTGGAGGCACCTACGTTTAGCAATATAAATAGAATATATCTTTTTTTTATTTTTGGATACTGCGGCATCCTTGTCAATAAAAGAAAATAAACTTTTTGTTTCCACTAGAAGCGATAAACCTCCCTGGTGGGATAATAAGTGCAATGAAATGATTAAACAATGTTTGTATAAGCAAATATTTACAAATTTCAAAAACTTGGAAAATTTGTCTAATTGTTTAGCATGTAAGGCCATTATGGCAAAAACAAAGAGATTTTTTTTAAATAAAGAGCAAAATCATTGGAGGAATTATTGCTTAAAACTTAATAAAGATACACCTATTTCAAGATATGGACAAAGATTAAGAGATTCAAAAATAATAATAAAAAATAAATTTCCAAATGAGGACTTGGATAGAAATTGCTTATAAAATTTAACTTTTTCTATGGCTATTCCAATTCGGTCTGTTAATAAATTATTTCTAAATAAAATTAATTCATCCTAAATGAGTTTCATAGAGCTATTAAAAATCATGATCATGCAGCACCAGGTCTAGATAATGTGGATCCTATGATTTTTGGTTTTGAGCCAAGAAATTTTTATTTAACGTTTTAGTAGTGTTAATTCACAAACCCAGAAAAGACCCTAACCTAAGCAACTCATAAAGCCCGATAAGCTTATCCTCTTGTATTCTAACAATATTTGACCGTTTAATAAAATTTAGATTTAGACTTTCCTTACATACAGTTGGGCTTGACAAAAAATGGAACTAAATCCGCACTTTTTATAAATTTTCATAGCGCATATGATCATGTAGTATTCAGTGTTTTGTAGCTAAAACTAGATTTATTGAAATTGCCAACTATTACTACAATCATCATAATCTATTTTCTCATTGATATATTTATGTCAAAACTCAAACAAATCATGAGAAAATTGGCTCAAGGATAACAAGTATTGGCATTCCGCAAGGCTCAGTTTTAAGTCCACTGGTTTTTACTCTTTTATGCTATGGATTTACATATTTGGGATAGGGAAATTTATCAAAATCATTATCAACGCAGTTTCAGTATTAAATAGCTAGACATACTTAAGAGTTATTCTTGATAGAAAATTATTGTGGATGGAACATATTGAAAATGTAACGGAGAAGGGAAATACAATGTCACAAAAAGGTAATATTAACTAGAATGAGCAACATCCAGTAGATACAAATGCCTACTTGTATTGACAGATTCTCTTTTGGTATTGCGAAAGATAAAGAGATTTAGTTACCGAAAAGAAGCAATTCCCATTATATAAATACCACTATGTGATTACTATCAAATTAGCCTTCCTGTAATATTAAGTTTATTTGGGTAAAGGGACATAGCAGGAAACAATAAAGCAGACAAAATAGTTAATGCTGCTGAATCTTTAAAATCTCAGTTTAGTGCAAGCCCCATATTATTGGACAGTGTAATTAAAAATTTACATGAGAGATGGAAAAATGAGTCTTTAAAGCTATGAAAGAAAAAAGCTATGGCTTTCTACTTCTTTAAATTTCCATCTATTATTCTATTAAATGTATGTTCTAGATTAATACATACTAGGTCATACCATGTCAGCAAGCTTGCTTATTAGTTGGATTGGATTGCAAAGATGCTTATTGGTGCATATCAACTAGCAACGCAAACAAAAGGTGCTGAACTTCTCAGGTGATAAATAAAATTATGCAAAAAAAATACAACAAAGTAAAGTTAGCAAAGATAAATTATAATGCCAAAAACTCATGTCAAATCCAAAAACCCAGCGAAACAGGTTTGGAGTACAGTTAATGATGAAATCGGCAAAATTTTTTTTAAAACCAATTGGTCTCTCCATTGATGGAAAGGAAGTATCTGACCAACAGACACTGGCAGATACATTTTGATGCTAGTTTTCAACAGTAGGTCAAAACCAAATCAGAGGTCATTTTTCTAATAATTTGCTCTCTACTCTAACCTCAATCCATATTCCTAGAGGCAATTAATAGAGGAAAAGTACTAGGAGTAATAAAGAATCTTAAAAAGTAAGTCACCTATTGGAATTGACTTAACATCAATAAAAATCATCACTATATTTAACTATTATTAACACTCTGAATCAGACATTTAATGAATCCAAACTATATCATTTGGGAATTACAGGATATTGTCTATGAAAACTAATATATTTTTTAACCAAAAGTAAGATGCTGGTAAATCGAATGGATAAATCTGACCTTTAAAACATAGGTGCTCTACAAGGATCCATTCCTGCACCATCACTTATCTACTATTCAATCATGTTTTAGGAGTACCAGGTATCATCCTAAAGTTTGTCAATTCAGAAAATTAATGTGTTATGCTACTGCATCAAAGATTGGTACTCAACTAACCAACTTATCCTATGAAGAAAATACTGCTAATAACATTTCTACAAAAAATTTTCTGAGTGCTCTCATGAAGTCTTTAAGGAGCATAAAATACTGACAATAACATATTCATATATAAATATATTGTAAATATAAGTGCTTGCTATATGGATGCAATAATACAGCTATATTTATTAAGTGCAATGAGCTGCACAGAAATTACAAAAAATTCCAATGCCCTTGTATTACCAAGGCATAAAAAGTGTGAAAACACTTGTGAAAAAATTGACACTGTGAAAAGTCTTGCCACTATGCATTGTTTAACCATTTTAAAAGCAGACTTGAAATGTTTCTTAACAAAAAGTCATTTTATAATCATAAGAAATATTTTGCTTAAATATAATAATTTTGATTTTTTATATGACTGCTCTCTTTCTCTTAGTTGTAAGGCCTATCCTTGTTTTTATCCATTTTAACTTTATCTAACTGTCAAAAATGTTTGTTAGAATGTATGTACTGTAATATTAGTATTTATGATTTTATTAATTTTGGTCTAATTATGTTTTATGAATTTTAATTGAATTGATTTATGACTATCATTTATAAATAGAGTATAGTCTCCTTAAGGATTTTAACTTTCTTCAGTTTTCATCAGTTAATAAACTGTATTTTTGTATATGTACTTTATGCTAAGAAAATAAAATAACAACAATAACTATGATGCTGACAAATTTTAAAAATTGTATTCTTCATACAACTTACCTGAAATGCTTCCAATAGCCCAGCAAAGAGTATTCAAGTTCTTCCAAGACCACTCGGTGCCGTCGACTTGATTTTGTAGCTTCGTGGTCATGATCCTTTCTGTATTGGCATAGTCCAAGTGAGTTAGATAGACCAAAGTTTCCCGCATATTTTTATACAAATTGATCGAATCGGTGTCTTTCATGAATTCACGCACGACTTCTCCGTTATCGTTTTCCACCACTAAAACTTCCTCCGGCTTGGCCATTCTCGAGATCATTATGTATCGAACTTTGTTTAGGACCTATGAATGGAAATAATAACTTGAAGATGTAAGTCGAAGATAATTCCTAGATAAAAATAAGATAATTTTTGTATGACTTGTATTTTTAGATAGTGCAATTAATGGTGTTTTAAATGGTACATAATCACCTAATAGCTTTGATTTCAAAATCTTTTTAAAAATTGTCTTTTTGGTTCACTTTAATTGAATAGGACCAGAAAAAAAACATCAATAGAGCTAGAAAAGATTACAGATGAATGGAAGCTTTGTACAATAACACTGCTATTGAAAAAGGGAAACAGACAAAAGAAGATTAGCATCCAATCAGTCTCATGTTGTAAAAGGCATGGAAAAGATATCCAAGAATTAACGACCTTCTTTCTAGAGAATAATTGAATACCATCGCAGCATAGATTTATATGTAAACGTCCCACTGCAACAAACTTAATAGAATGTCTAAATGATTGGACTAAAACTTAAGATAGTGGTCAACCAATATACTGGGACTAGGAGAAGGCATTTGACAAGGTCCCACAACTTATTATTAAAATTCAAACACTTTGTAGACGAAACCTACTGAACATATTTGCTGATATGCTAACAAGCAGACACTACCAAGTAAAAGTGAATGAAATCATATCAGAGGAACATCTTATAAAAAGTAAGGTTATCCAGTAGTTAGTGTTGGGACTATTACTGTTTGTCCTGTATCTTATTAATGTTTTTTGCTGATGATAATAAACTATAGGCAAATCCTCTTACTCATGCAGAGCAGCTAATAATAGAATTTCAGATGGTAAAAGTATAGTCAGAGATATGGGGAAAGAAATTTAATGAGTCCAAATGCACAGTGTACTTCTTACTAGAATCTCACCAAACAACCCAAACAAGCAATAAAATATAAAGAGTGTGAATACCTGTTTTTGAGCAGAGTGACCATTACAACATATTTGAAATGGGAAAATCATATTGCAAAAAAGCCAACTATAGAAATATTAGAGAGGAAATATTCAAAGAGTATCAAAAATCTCTCCTGAATTAAAAAAGACTTCTCATACCCAGAGAGATTGCAGAGGTTGCAGCTATTAACTTTGAAGGAAAACAGATTTAGAGTGGCTCTTATAGAGACTTTCAAAATCTTGCACAACAATTCTTTTTAAAATTAGAGGCACTTTTGTTTGAAATTCTATCGGCGGCTTATGTAGTTCTTACAGGAGACTTTAATATCAACTTTAATGATAAAAATTCTGTCTTTATTCTGCGCCTCGATCATCTAATGGGGGCATTTAATATACATATGCATGTAAAAGATTCTACTAGTATAACACAGCCAACAAGCTCCACTATTGTCTATATTTGTTCTAATTTTTCATATGGTTCCATGGAGTGTACAGTCGCAAATTCTGCTTTATCAGACCATGAGTTTATACTATGTAAAACAGCAAATATACAAAAGGAATGTAGTGTATCTGCACAGCGATATGGTCGAATTTTTGGTATTAATAACTTTAATAAGTTTGGTCAACTTTCAGCTCTTCAGTCCTGGAATTCTATTTTCGATTTATCTTCCTTTCACACAAAAATTGTTAAGCTCTTTGATGCTTCCTTTGCAATGATTAAAATCAAACCGAAATCCAAACCTATAAAATCTTGGTTCACGAGGGGTTTGAAAGTATCTTCAAGAAATCTGAGATCTCTTCACACAATAAGAAAGTTCACTGACTCTCCAGTTTTTCATAACTATTGCAATTCTTACCGAGCCTGGTATCGTCGTCTGATAAGAATCTCTAAGCAAACTTATTACTCCAACCGTTTAAGTGGTTCATCTAACAAATATAAGGAGAGTTGGAAAATTATTAATGATATATGTCACAGTTGTGGTAAGCAGTCAAGACAATGCCCTGAAGTCTCTCCCAATGATTTTAATCTAATATTGCTTTACAACTTCAGCAAAATTTGAACCCTTCAGTGGATCCTCTTTCCTTTATGCCAGCCATTCATGTTCCAAATTCCTTCTTCTTTATACCTACAAACCTAAACGAACTCAAGAATATTCTGTATACTGAAAAAAATTCAAAATTCAACTAGAGAAGACAACCTTTCAGCTAAGATTTTTCTCAACCTTCCAGAAACGGCGCTAAAGGCACTGGTTGACGCAATTAACCTTTCTTGGAGCAAGAGGATATTTCCATCTTGCCTAAAATCAGCTAAAGTTATCCCAATTCACAAGGGTGGAGCTCTTGATAATCCTTCCAACTTTCGTCCCATCTCTCTCTTGTCTACTCTATCAAAGGTAATCAAAAAAGTCCAAAAACATCCTCACCAGACTTCAATTTGGCTTCCGTGAAAATACCAGTACCAATGATGCCATGTTTAATTTTTTTCATGAGCTTTACTCCCAGATAAATGATGGTGGAGCTTCGGCGGCAGTTTTTTGTGATTTATCGAAGGCTTTCGATTGTGTTGCCATAGGATTCTGCTGCGGAAGCTTCATCATTATGGATTTCGGGGAGTTTCATCTTCTTGGTTTGCTTCCTATCTGCAAGATCGGCAACAGGTAGGATGCTTGCTTGTAGGATCTAAGTACTCTGATTACCATCCTATCACCTTGGGAGTTCCTCAGGGTTCAGTTTTGGGACCTATACTTTTTCTCCTATACATAAATGATCTTACCAATCTTAATGTACGAGGGAAATTTACTCTATTTGCCGATGATACCACACTTCTCTGGCACAGCACAGACACAGATACTCTGCGAACTACATTAGCAACTGATCTTCAGGCAGTAAATCTCTGGTTTGAATCAAACTTGCTGTCACTAAATCCTCATAAAACCAAATTATTGTGTTTTAAGTGTGCTCTAGACCACGTGCCTTTTTCTAATTCAGTAGTTCAGCAGTTTGATAATACAAAATTTTGGGTATATTCATTGACAGAGAACTCAGATTTGAAGAGCATATCCTCGGTACTTGCAAAAAGGTGTCTGCAGGTTGTTTTGCAGTCAGAGTGGCTACCCTGGAGCTTGGCATGGAGTTTGGAAGATCTGTATATTTTTCATTAATTGAATCCCACCTTAGGTATGCCATTTGCTTCTGGGGTAATGCAGCTGCCTACCTTCTACTGCTGCTTGTTTTACAGAAGCGTGCTGTACGTTACATCTGTGGTGCTAAACCAAGAGATTCCTGTCATCCATTATTTGTTAGGCTGGGCATACACACTGTCTTCTCCCTCAACATTCAGGAAGTGGCCTGCTTACTTTTTGCAAATCGCTTTAAATTTATAACCCCAAATCCAAGATACTTAACGTGTCAAGTGCACGATCTAAATCTTCCAATCCCCTCCTCCACATTAACTAAAAAATCTATTTTCTACAAGGGAATCAAAATTTTCAATCGTTTACCAGGTGGAATCAGGGAGGCAACATGTATTGACACTTTTAAACATAAATTGAAAATACTTTTGACCGAAAAATGTTACTATTCACTGGATGAATACTACGTCGACACATTCTAATTTTCCCTAAGTGTAAGTTTACAGTATTTGAATTTTATTTGAATTGTTTGTGTGGTTAGAATTATTTGCTGTCTTACACTTGAGGGGATAATTATTATGGAATTTAATTTACTTTTTATGTATTTTTTTTCTGCTGTTCTTATGTATTGTTTTCTGATGTTTGTTTTAGAACTCGAGTGTGTATGGGGTGTAGTGGTTAAGTTTAGTGGTAGTAACTTAAGGTAGCTTTGTTTAGAACAATTTTTCTTTGTTAATGCTTTATTTTCTCCCATCAATACAGGTTTGTCCTACAGAATCCACGATATGTCACCCGCCAGCGGAATAATTTGCGGCTTCCCATTCCAACATCTGCCTTGGTAAAGAGATCAATTTTTTATGAAGGTATAAAAATCTTTAACCACCTACCAGAGGACATTAGAGGGGCAAAGTCTCTCATCAAATTTAAGTTTCTCTTGTGGAGATTTCTGAGTGGTCGAGCTTATTACTCTGTGGCTGAATATTTCAACGACAATCAGATTTCAATTAATTAAGGGAGACCTAGCTCTTTTCCTAACCTGTTTGTTTTAAATGTTTTTTTTTTTTTTTTTTTTTTTTTTTTTTTTTAATCCCTAAATGTTGAACTGTACTTAGTTAAGAAAAGTTAGATATAGTTGATTTTATTGATTCAAGAAAGGAAAAAAAAGGAAGAACAAAAAAAGGAAGGCAAAAGGGGAGAAAAAGGAAAAAAAAAGAAAAAAGAAATGTAAATTTTAACTGTTTAACTTTGATTCGTCATTGTAACTTGTATTTTTAAATAAAATTTTAACCTTGTAACTCTGTCTCTTTAGAATTAGGTGAAGCTTTGTTTATAACAATATTTTGTTCAAACAATAAAGCATATTTAAATTTGAATTTGAATAATTCGAAAATCAGGAATAAATTTTACTGGTGAATTGACAATGTCTTATCTTGGCTTAAATTCTTTAATCAACAGAAGGTAAATATGATGTGTGTGTTGCATACGAGACTTTGTATCATTATATGTATTAAGAGTCCTGACTGCCTGGCCACTTTTAAAATTCATGCATCGGCTTGATTTAAAAAATTTTATGTGACCAAATACATTTACATAAAAAAATTGTACTTTCCCTAGATTTAAATTTGTTATTATTGAAACATAGATCTAAGCTGAACCTTGTAAAATGTATCTAACATTAATTGATAATTAAATATACTTTAATTTTGACTGCAGTTCTACCCCAAGATCTCTACATTCATCTTTCTAACAATCATAGAATAGTTATATACAACATTTTTGATTTTAATATAAACAATTAATTTTATGTGTGCAAGTAATTGTTAGACACTTAATTTTATTTAGGATCATTCTATTCATCTCAGACCATACGGCAACAGCATTTGAATCTAGCTGAAGAACATGAGTCTTCAGGGCTTGAAATATAACTAAATAGTTTGAAATCATCATTGAGAAGGACTTTTAGAATATTTAATGCAGTTTATTTATTATTATTAGTGTATTTATTATATAACTCTCACCAGAACTATGGAACTTTTAACCTTCTGTTAAATTTTTTACTGTTTGATCCAAGTATACTCCACAAAAAATATACTTCAGCGTCATTTCTACCTCTGTAAGATCATCCTCAGATCAGATCAACATGTTGACTTATACTATTCTTCTATACTGCTTAACATATGTAATGTCCTGAGGATGATTTTAGAAACTTTGAAAAGTCAACAGATGAACTAAGCGAAAAAACCAAAATACAGGGTTGTTCACTTAAAACTCTCCACATCAAATTTGTTACACTTTGAAAAACATCTACTTGACACCATACATTGACCACTTTTAAGAAAAATTAAATATTTATTTTTGTTTTAGAGTTATTGGTGTGTGGACTTTTAAGTGAAAAACCCTGTACATTGTTGGGCCAGACAAACTTAAATATCAGAAATACATAAATATCAAATACTTGTAAGTCTTACCTCATGATATAATGTTCTCCTAGTACTTTGGGATCCAGACACCACAGGAAAGAACACGGAAGGTGCAGGATAAACATTTCGCAACTGTAGTTCAGCATCCCTGTAAAGCTCCGAGGACAAAGAATTCCAATATTCCAAGCAGATTTTAAAGATTTCCACCTCCTCAACTTCAGATATCAAGACGAGATACCTCAAGGCATTCCTCAGCATTCCATGGCCGTCATTACTTTCAGCAATATTTCCATGTTCTTTCAAGAAAGTGCACAAGAACAGAGCTAAGTTTTGTATGAAATTTTGTTCTTGATCCTGGCCACAAGCATAAGCAGTTTTAATATCTGTTGTTAAAGGCAACATAAGTTCCAGTTGGGTCATAGTTTGATTGAATAGATTTAAGAATTGTTCATCGTAATTGCTGACAGTGACTCCAGCAATTTCTGTTAAGCATTTTAGGGTGACATTCCGGAACATTGGCACAGGTAAAAACTTAAATGTCAATGTGCTTATTAACTTAGTCTCAAAGATGTAACCCAGGGGAATCCAGTTGAGAAACCTTAACAAAGTCTCTAATGTGGCATTAACTAATGGTGGGTTTTGTGAGTTTTCCAGTACGAACTGGCACAAGTGAAATATTGCTGAGAATTCTGCACACATAGTGTCTTTAAGGTGCTTGGCCTTGGTTTGTGTGATTTGACCTGCAGAGAAATCAAAGAGTTCTTCACTGAGCAACTTTAGAATAATCATATTATTCTGGCAAAGACTTTCATTAGTCTTACTGGCACCCACTATGTCTGGTATAAAGCTTTCCCAGTTCTTAGGCCATTCTCTTTTCAAGACCTGCACTAAAATCATATTTAATTTGTTCAGGTAAGTCTTATTAGCCTCCAGTGATTCGGGATCTGAACTAGTTTTAATAATAAGGGAAACAATATATTTCTTAATGCCCTCACACTGGTTTTTAGGCAAAATTTTCCAGCGGGTTTTAATCACTTGCTCCAATATCTGCAGGGCAAAATATTTTGTTTGTTGATTACTTGAGAACTCTAAAATGGTATCCACTCTGGTCCATGC
This sequence comes from Anthonomus grandis grandis, assembly GCF_022605725.1. NCBI lineage: Eukaryota > Metazoa > Arthropoda > Insecta > Coleoptera > Curculionidae > Anthonomus > Anthonomus grandis. Next base: position 21,305,179 of record NC_065556.1, on the reverse strand, counting down.
ATCGGGGTGTTCCTTTAGTGTTGTTAAAACCTCTTGTGCTATCCTTTGGGTTTCACCATTACCAGTGTACATGGAAACAACCACATTGTCCAGGAGATTGATGTCCAATTTTTGGTTAAAGTCCAGCAATGCAGCTGCAGCTTGCTGCCCTAATGGTAGTGTCGTCATTCTTACTTATTCTCTCACCTTACACACCAAATAATCAAACATACCCCGAGTTCCACAGCTGAAACAAACAAACATGTTTAGATGAGGCACAACCAAATTGGGGGTTACAAAAACAAACCGCCAAACTAACCAAAAAATTAATTAAACGACGATTAATGTACAGAAGCACATGTAAGGCAGGTTTAGGAGCAGCAAGAGGAAGTTTTAAGCATGAAACAACATACCCCCACCATGGTGTTACCATTAGTTGAAAGTTTCTAAAAGAAGTTTCATAAACAACTTTTCGGCATGGTGGTCGCGGGGATAAAAGTGGAAAATTTATGGGAGAAATTGCGGAAAATGCTTGGGGATTGTTTACTTACTGTTAAATCTTTGTTTTTCCTGTTAAAACACCGAAAGAACACAAATTTTACAGTGCCTCAGATAAAAAGCGCAAAAACGACGTTCACATTCGACATATTCGACATTTGCTCGCTGTCAATTCGACCTCCGCGGCATGCTGTAGAGGGCGCGACGATAGAAAGTTACATTTGAATTTTAACTTCGTTTAATGGCCTTTTTATTGAGATGTGCTTCATTATATTCATATTTTCCTTAAGGTTTTATAATTGTTATTAAATAAATATCAAAAGACTTATATACAACGTAGTATTTTATTCTAAAGATCGAAATATATTTCAAACGGTCATTAGTTCTGTTTAATATGTAGAGATGGCGCCACAACCTGAGTAAAGTTGCTGGCGTTTATAAAATCTAAAGGTCATAATATGAAGAAATATAATATGATCTCATCCTTATATATTGTTTCATTTTATATTCAGTGATATTTTCTAAAAAGTTTGCACTACATCTGATAAACAGTATGTAAAGGCTTTTTTTTTCAATTCGTAATTCGTTTAAGAGAGTGACGAAAATGCTTAAGTACACAACACATCTAGAGATGGCGCCACCTTAGTGTCGCAAAATTTGAATTTCGCTTGTAATTTATTTATTTTCTAAGAGAAAAATTCCAATGATAAGATAATTTATACTTAATAGATTAGCAAGTAATTATACTAAATAGATAAATTAAAGAGCAAAACTGTTTTAGGATGCTTAAGTTAACAGGATATAAAAACTTTACAATTTATAAAAATTGAGATGATCCAGAAGCAACCGAAATCCCAAGCTCATAACTCCAGAATATACAGCAGACAAGAGAAAATTCCCCAAGGTATTTTTACGGAAAGATATTTCATAGTTATAAGGTCATGTACATTGGAGTAATTTTATTTTTAAATGTAGCTATAATGGCCCTAAACAGGCATATCATTACTGAGGTGTAAAATATTTAACCGTGAGAAAGCACGATATCAAGGTGAGGTTTTTGCTAAGTTAGTAGGTCTATTTTCTAAATAAAACCCAAGGTATTTACTAATTAAATAAAAACGAATGGCTGTTTAGAAGAGCACAATGCCTAAGAGTTAAAAAATTGAATCTTTGTAGAAGTAGCTTAATATGATCGTACCCTCTTGATGGAAGGTATATATTTTATCAATTGTGAAGCATAGATATTTCAAAAACCTGCTACACCAGTGTGCTGCAGGTATTTCCACACTATATAATGAGTTTCGAGAAAAACTAAGGGAATTATAGCACTTTGAAAATGCGAAAAATCGATTTTCTTTAAACCCGAAAATAGCTATAGAAACCCCTATCAGCGGCTTATTCCCATCACCTACATTACGAAAACATCGGGTTATAATGGAATTCGACCAGAACAAGTGGAATTATAGCACTTTGAAAATTTGGAAAAAAGTCAATTTTCGACCCTTTTTCTGAGCCCAAAAATGGGCCACAAAAATGCGAGATCTCAGCTAATATGGGAGCTACGATCTTGCGGATGGTCTTGTTGGATTCAGAACGACGAAACTAAGACAAAACCGTAGAAATTTTTTCGATAGCTCCCATAGAAGCCAAGATATCGGCCGTCAAAGTTTGGGATTTTTTATTTTTCGGGTATACCCCCCCGTATCGAATTTTTCACCAAAAATTGATTTTTTTCGAAGTTGAACTAACTATACCAGCGGCTTGTTTCCATCACCTACAACACGAAAACACCGGGTTATAATGAATTTCGAGAAAAACTAAGGGAAGTATAGCACTTTGAAAATGCGAAAAATCGATTTTCTTTAAACCCGAAAATAGCTATAGAAACCCCTATCAGCGGCTTATTCCCATCACCTACATTACGAAAACACCGGATTATAACGGAATTCGACCAGAACAAGTGGAATTATAGCTCTTTGAAAATTCGGAAAAAAGTCAATTTTCGACCCCGTTTTTGAGCCCAAAAATGGGCTACAAAAATGCAAGATCTCAGCTAATATGGGAGCTACGACCTTGCAGATGGCCTCGTTGGATTCAGAAGGACGAAACTAAGAGAAAACCGTTGGAATTTTCCCGATAGCTCCCATAGAAGCCGAGATATAGGCCTTCAAAATTTGGGTTTTTTCATTTTTCGGGTATACCCCCCCGTATCGAATTTTTCACCAAAAATTGATTTTTTTCGAATTTGAATTAACTATACCAGCGGCTTGTTCCCATCACCTGCAACACGAAAACACTGGGTTATAATGAATTTCGATAAAAACTAAGGGAATTATAGCACTTTGAAAATGCGAAAAATCGATTTTCTTTAAACCCGAAACTAGCTGTAGAAACCCTTATCAGCGGCTTATTCCCATCACCTACATTACGAAAACACCGGGTTATAACGGAATTCGACCAGAACAAGTGGAATTATAGCACTTTGAAAAGTCGGAAAAAAGTCAATTTTCGACCCCGTTTTTGAGCCCAAAAATGGGCTACAAAAATGCGAGATCTCAGCTAGTATGGGAGCTACGACCTTGCGGATGGTCTCGTTGGATTCAGGAGGACGAAACTAAGTCAAAACCGTTGGAATTTTTCCGATAGGGCCCATAGAAGCCGAGATATGGACCTCCAAAATTTGGGATTTTTCATTTTAAGGGTATACCCCCCCGTATCGAATTTTTCACCAAAAATTGATTTTTTTCGAATTTGAACTAACGATACCAACGGCTTGTTCCCATCACCTACAACACGAAAACACCGGGTTATAATGAGTTTCGAGAAAAACTAAGGGAATTATAGCACTTTGAAAATGCGAAAAATCGATTTTCTTTAAACCCGAAACTAGCTGTAGAAACCCTTATCAGCGGCTTATTCCCATCACCTACATTACGAAAACACCGGGTTATAACGGAATTCGACCAGAACAAGTGGAATTATAGCACTTTGAAAAGTCGGAAAAAAGTCAATTTTCGACCCCGTTTTTGAGCCCAAAAATGGGCTACAAAAATGCGAGATCTCAGCTAGTATGGGAGCTACGACCTTGCGGATGGTCTCGTTGGATTCAGGAGGACGAAACTAAGTCAAAACCGTTGGAATTTTTCCGATAGGGCCCATAGAAGCCGAGATACGGACCTCCAAAGTTTAGGATTTTTCATTTTAAGGGTATACCCCCCCGTATCGAATTTTTCACCAAAAATTGATTTTTTTAGAATTTGAACTAACGATACCAACGGCTTGTTCCCATCACCTACAACACGAAAACACCGGGTTATAATGAGTTTCGAGAAAAACTAAGGGAATTATAGCACTTTGAAAATGCGAAAAATCGATTTTCTTTAAACCCGAAAATAGCTGTAGAAACCCTTATCAGCGGCTTATTCCCATCACCTACATTACGAAAACACCGGATTATAACGGAATTCGACCAGAACAAGTGGAATTATAGCTCTTTGAAAATTCGGAAAAAAGTCAATTTTCGACCCCGTTTTTGAGCCCAAAAATGGGCTACAAAAATGCAAGATCTCAGCTAATATGGGAGCTACGACCTTGCAGATGGCCTCGTTGGATTCAGAAGGACGAAACTAAGAGAAAACCGTTGGAATTTTCCCGATAGCTCCCATAGAAGCCGAGATATAGGCCTTCAAAATTTGGGTTTTTTCATTTTTCGGGTATACCCCCCCGTATCGAATTTTTCACCAAAAATTGATTTTTTTCGAATTTGAATTAACTATACCAGCGGCTTGTTCCCATCACCTGCAACACGAAAACACTGGGTTATAATGAATTTCGATAAAAACTAAGGGAATTATAGCACTTTGAAAATGCGAAAAATCGATTTTCTTTAAACCCGAAACTAGCTGTAGAAACCCTTATCAGCGGCTTATTCCCATCACCTACATTACGAAAACACCGGGTTATAACGGAATTCGACCAGAACAAGTGGAATTATAGCACTTTGAAAAGTCGGAAAAAAGTCAATTTTCGACCCCGTTTTTGAGCCCAAAAATGGGCTACAAAAATGCGAGATCTCAGCTAGTATGGGAGCTACGACCTTGCGGATGGTCTCGTTGGATTCAGGAGGACGAAACTAAGTCAAAACCGTTGGAATTTTTCCGATAGGGCCCATAGAAGCCGAGATATACACCTCCAAAGTTTGGGATTTTTCATTTTAAGGGTATACCCCCCCGTATCGAATTTTTCACTAAAAATTGATTTTTTTCGAATTTGAACTAACGATACCAGCGGCTTGTTCCCATCACCTACAACACGAAAACACCGGGTTATAATGAGTTTCGAGAAAAACTAAGGGAATTATAGCACTTTGAAAATGCGAAAAATCGATTTTCTTTAAACCCGAAAATAGCTGTAGAAACCCTTATCAGCGGCCTATTCCCATCACCTACATTACGAAAACACCGGGTTATAACGGAATTCGACCAGAACAAGTGGAATTATAGCACTTTGAAAAGTCGGAAATAAGTCAATTTTCGACCCCGTTTTTGAGCCCAAAAATGGGCTACAAAAATGCGAGATCTCAGCTAGTATGGGAGCTACGACCTTGCGGATGGTCTCGTTGGATTCAGGAGGACGAAACTAAGTCAAAACCGTTGGAATTTTTCCGATAGGGCCCATAGAAGCCGAGATATGGACCTCCAAAGTTTAGGATTTTTCATTTTAAGGGTATACCCCCCCGTATCGAATTTTTCACCAAAAATTGATTTTTTTCGAATTTGAACTAACGATACCAACGGCTTGTTCCCATCACCTACAACACGAAAACACCGGCTTATAATGAGTTTCGAGAAAAACTAAGGAAATTATAGCACTTTGAAAATGCGAAAAATCGATTTTCTTTAAACCCGAAAATAGCTGTAGAAACCCTTATCAGCGGCTTATTCCCATCACCTACATTACGAAAACACCGGGTTATAACGGAATTCGACCAGAACAAGTGGAATTATAGCACTTTGAAAAGTCGGAAAAAAGTCAATTTTCGACCCCGTTTTTGAGCCCAAAAATGGGCTACAAAAATGCGAGATCTCAGCTAGTATGGGAGCTACGACCTTGCGGATGGTCTCGTTGGATTCAGGAGGACGAAACTAAGTCAAAACCGTTGGAATTTTTCCGATAGGGCCCATAGAAGCCGAGATATACACCTCCAAAGTTTGGGATTTTTCATTTTAAGGGTATACCCCCCCGTATCGAATTTTTCACTAAAAATTGATTTTTTTCGAATTTGAACTAACGATACCAGCGGCTTGTTCCCATCACCTACAACACGAAAACACCGGGTTATAATGAGTTTCGAGAAAAACTAAGGGAATTATAGCACTTTGAAAATGCGAAAAATCGATTTTCTTTAAACCCGAAAATAGCTGTAGAAACCCTTATCAGCGGCCTATTCCCATCACCTACATTACGAAAACACCGGGTTATAACGGAATTCGACCAGAACAAGTGGAATTATAGCACTTTGAAAAGTCGGAAATAAGTCAATTTTCGACCCCGTTTTTGAGCCCAAAAATGGGCTACAAAAATGCGAGATCTCAGCTAGTATGGGAGCTACGACCTTGCGGATGGTCTCGTTGGATTCAGGAGGACGAAACTAAGTCAAAACCGTTGGAATTTTTCCGATAGGGCCCATAGAAGCCGAGATATGGACCTCCAAAGTTTAGGATTTTTCATTTTAAGGGTATACCCCCCCGTATCGAATTTTTCACCAAAAATTGATTTTTTTCGAATTTGAACTAACGATACCAACGGCTTGTTCCCATCACCTACAACACGAAAACACCGGCTTATAATGAGTTTCGAGAAAAACTAAGGAAATTATAGCACTTTGAAAATGCGAAAAATCGATTTTCTTTAAACCCGAAAATAGCTGTAGAAACCCTTATCAGCGGCTTATTCCCATCACCTACATTACGAAAACACCGGGTTATAACGGAATTCGACCAGAACAAGTGGAATTATAGCACTTTGAAAAGTCGGAAAAAAGTCAATTTTCGACCCCGTTTTTGAGCCCAAAAATGGGCTACAAAAATGCGAGATCTCAGCTAGTATGGGAGCTACGACCTTGCGGATGGTCTCGTTAGATTCAGGAGGAAGAAACTAAGTCAAAACCGTTGGAATTTTTCCGATAGGGCCCATAGAAGTCGAGATATGGACCTCCAAAGTTTGGGATTTTTCATTTTAAGGGTATACCCCCCCGTATCGAATTTTTCACCAAAAATTGATTTTTTTCGAATTTGAACTAACGATACCAGCGGCTTGTTCCCATCACCTACAACACGAAAACACCGGGTTATAATGAGTTTCAAGAAAAACTAAGGGAATTATAGCACTTTGAAAATGCGAAAAATCGATTTTCTTTAAACCCGAAAATAGCTGTAGAAACCTTTATCAGCGGCTTATTCCCATCACCTACATTACAAAAACACCGGGTTATAACGGAATTCGACCAGAACAAGTGGAATTATAGCACTTTGAAAAGTCGGAAAAAAGTCAATTTTCGACCCCGTTTTTGAGCCCAAAAATGGGCTACAAAAATGCGAGATCTCAGCTAGTATGGGAGCTACGACCTTGCGGATGGTCTCGTTGGATTCAGGAGGACGAAACTAAGTCAAAACCGTTAAAATTTTTCCGATAGGGCCCATAGAAGCCGAGATATACACCTCCAAAGTTTGGGATTTTTCATTTTAAGGGTATACCCCCCCGTATCGAATTTTTCACTAAAAATTGATTTTTTTCGAATTTGAACTAACGATACCAGCGGCTTGTTCCCATCACCTACAACACGAAAACACCGGGTTATAATGAGTTTCGAGAAAAACTAAGGGAATTATAGCACTTTGAAAATGCGAAAAATCGATTTTCTTTAAACCCGAAAATAGCTGTAGAAACCCTTATCAGCGGCCTATTCCCATCACCTACATTACGAAAACACCGGGTTATAACGGAATTCGACCAGAACAAGTGGAATTATAGCACTTTGAAAAGTCGGAAATAAGTCAATTTTCGACCCCGTTTTTGAGCCCAAAAATGGGCTACAAAAATGCGAGATCTCAGCTAGTATGGGAGCTACGACCTTGCGGATGGTCTCGTTGGATTCAGGAGGACGAAACTAAGTCAAAACCGTTGGAATTTTTCCGATAGGGCCCATAGAAGCCGAGATATGGACCTCCAAAGTTTAGGATTTTTCATTTTAAGGGTATACCCCCCCGTATCGAATTTTTCACCAAAAATTGATTTTTTTCGAATTTGAACTAACGATACCAACGGCTTGTTCCCATCACCTACAACACGAAAACACCGGCTTATAATGAGTTTCGAGAAAAACTAAGGAAATTATAGCACTTTGAAAATGCGAAAAATCGATTTTCTTTAAACCCGAAAATAGCTGTAGAAACCCTTATCAGCGGCTTATTCCCATCACCTACATTACGAAAACACCGGGTTATAACGGAATTCGACCAGAACAAGTGGAATTATAGCACTTTGAAAAGTCGGAAAAAAGTCAATTTTCGACCCCGTTTTTGAGCCCAAAAATGGGCTACAAAAATGCGAGATCTCAGCTAGTATGGGAGCTACGACCTTGCGGATGGTCTCGTTAGATTCAGGAGGAAGAAACTAAGTCAAAACCGTTGGAATTTTTCCGATAGGGCCCATAGAAGTCGAGATATGGACCTCCAAAGTTTGGGATTTTTCATTTTAAGGGTATACCCCCCCGTATCGAATTTTTCACCAAAAATTGATTTTTTTCGAATTTGAACTAACGATACCAGCGGCTTGTTCCCATCACCTACAACACGAAAACACCGGGTTATAATGAGTTTCAAGAAAAACTAAGGGAATTATAGCACTTTGAAAATGCGAAAAATCGATTTTCTTTAAACCCGAAAATAGCTGTAGAAACCTTTATCAGCGGCTTATTCCCATCACCTACATTACGAAAACACCGGGTTATAACGGAATTCGACCAGAACAAGTGGAATTATAGCACTTTGAAAAGTCGGAAAAAAGTCAATTTTCGACCCCGTTTTTGAGCCCAAAAATGGGCTACAAAAATGCGAGATCTCAGCTAGTATGGGAGCTACGACCTTGCGGATGGTCTCGTTGGATTCAGGAGGACGAAACTAAGTCAAAACCGTTGGAATTTTTCCGATAGGGCCCATAGAAGCCGAGATATACACCTCCAAAGTTTGGGATTTTTCATTTTAAGGGTATACCCCCCCGTATCGAATTTTTCACTAAAAATTGATTTTTTTCGAATTTGAACTAACGATACCAGCGGCTTGTTCCCATCACCTACAACACGAAAACACCGGGTTATAATGAGTTTCGAGAAAAACTAAGGGAATTATAGCACTTTAAAAATGCGAAAAATCGATTTTCTTTAAACCCGAAAATAGCTGTAGAAACCCTTATCAGCGGCTTATTCCCATCACCTACATTACGAAAACACCGGGTTATAACGGAATTCGACCAGAACAAGTGGAATTATAGCACTTTGAAAAGTCGGAAAAAAGTCAATTTTCGACCCCGTTTTTGAGCCCAAAAAAGGGCTACAAAAATGCGAGATCTCAGCTAGTATGGGAGCTACGACCTTGCGGATGGTCTCGTTAGATTCAGGAGGAAGAAACTAAGTCAAAACCGTAGGAATTTTTCCGATAGGGCCCATAGAAGTCGAGATATGGGCCTCCAAAGTTTGGGATTTTTCATTTTAAGGGTATACCCCCCCGTATCGAATTTTTCACCAAAAATTGATTTTTTTCGAATTAGAACTAACGATACCAACGGCTTGTTCCCATCACCTACAACACGAAAACACCGGGTTATAATGAGTTTCAAGAAAAACTAAGGGAATTATAGCACTTTGAAAATGCGAAAAATCGATTTTCTTTAAACCCGAAAATAGCTGTAGAAACCTTTATCAGCGGCTTATTCCCATCACCTACATTACGAAAACACCGGGTTATAACGGAATTCGACCAGAACAAGTGGAATTATAGCACTTTGAAAAGTCGGAAAAAAGTCAATTTTCGACCCCGTTTTTGAGCCCAAAAATGGGCTACAAAAATGCGAGATCTCAGCTAGTATGGGAGCTACGACCTTGCGGATGGTCTCGTTGGATTCAGGAGGACGAAACTAAGTCAAAACCGTTGGAATTTTTCCGATAGGGCCCATAGAAGCCGAGATATACACCTCCAAAGTTTGGGATTTTTCATTTTAAGGGTATACCCCCCCGTATCGAATTTTTCACTAAAAATTGATTTTTTTCGAATTTGAACTAACGATACCAGCGGCTTGTTCCCATCACCTACAACACGAAAACACCGGGTTATAATGAGTTTCGAGAAAAACTAAGGGAATTATAGCACTTTGAAAATGCGAAAAATCGATTTTCTTTAAACCCGAAAATAGCTGTAGAAACCCTTATCAGCGGCTTATTCCCATCACCTACATTACGAAAACACCGGGTTATAACGGAATTCGACCAGAACAAGTGGAATTATAGCACTTTGAAAAGTCGGAAAAAAGTCAATTTTCGACCCCGTTTTTGAGCCCAAAAATGGGCTACAAAAATGCGAGATCTCAGCTAGTATGGGAGCTACGACCTTGTGGATGGTCTCGTTAGATTCAGGAGGAAGAAACTAAGTCAAAACCGTTGGAATTTTTCCGATAGGGCCCATAGAAGTCGAGATATGGACCTCCAAAGTTTGGGATTTTTCATTTTAAGGGTATACCCCCCCGTATCGAATTTTTCACCAAAAATTGATTTTTTTCGAATTAGAACTAACGATACCAACGGCTTGTTCCCATCACCTACAACACGAAAACACCGGGTTATAATGAGTTTCGAGAAAAACTAAGGGAATTATAGCACTTTAAAAATGCGAAAAATCGATTTTCTTTAAACCCGAAAATAGCTGTAGAAACCCTTATCAGCGGCTTATTCCCATCACCTACATTACGAAAACACCGGGTTATAACGGAATTCGACCAGAACAAGTGGAATTATAGCACTTTGAAAAGTCGGAAAAAAGTCAATTTTCGACCCCGTTTTTGAGCCCAAAAATGGGCCACAAAAATGCTAAATCTCAGGTAATATGGGAGCTACGACCTTGCGGATGGTCTCGTTGGATTCAGGAGGACGAAACTAAGTCAAAACCGTTGGAATTTTCCCGATAGGGCCCATAGAAGCCGAGATATGGACCTCCAAAGTTTGGGATTTTTCATTTTAAGGGTATACCCCCCCGTATCGAATTTTTCACCAAAAATTGATTTTTTTCGAATTTGAACTAACGATACCAACGGCTTGTTCCCATCACCTACAACACGAAAACACCGGGTTATAATGAGTTTCGAGAAAAAACTAAGGGAATTATAGCACTTTGAAAATGCGAAAAATCGATTTTCTTTAAACCCGAAAATAGCTGTAGAAACCCTTATCAGCGGCCTATTCCCATCACCTACATTACGAAAACACCGGGTTATAACGGAATTCGACCAGAACAAGTGGAATTATAGCACTTTGAAAAGTCGGAAAAAAGTCAATTTTCGACCCCGTTTTTGAGCCCAAAAATGGGCTACAAAAATGCGAGATCTCAGCTAGTATGGGAGCTACGACCTTGCGGATGGTCTCGTTGGATTCAGGAGGACGAAACTAAGTCAAAACCGTTGGAATTTTTCCGATAGGGCCCATAGAAGCCGAGATATGGACCTCCAAAGTTTAGGATTTTTCATTTTAAGGGTATACCCCCCCCGTATCGAATTTTTCACCAAAAATTGATTTTTTTCGAATTTGAACTAACGATACCAACGGCTTGTTCCCATCACCTACAACACGAAAACACCGGCTTATAATGAGTTTCGAGAAAAACTAAGGGAATTATAGCACTTTGAAAATGCAAAAAATCGATTTTCTTTAAACCCGAAAATAGCTGTAGAAACCCTTATCAGCGGCTTATTCCCATCACCTTCATTACGAAAACACCGGGTTATAACGGAATTCGACCAGAACAAGTGGAATTATAGCACTTTGAAAAGTCGGAAAAAAGTCAATTTTCGACCCCGTTTTTGAGCCCAAAAATGGGCTACAAAAATGCGAGATCTCAGCTAGTATGGGAGCTACGACCTTGCGGATGGTCTCGTTAGATTCAGGAAGAAGAAACTAAGTCAAAACCGTTGGAATTTTTCCGATAGGGCCCATAGAAGTCGAGATATGGACCTCCAAAGTTTGGGATTTTTCATTTTAAGGGTATACCCCCCCGTATCGAATTTTTCACCAAAAATTGATTTTTTTCGAATTTGAATTAACTATACCAGCGGCTTGTTCCCATCACCTGCAACACGAAAACACTGGGTTATAATGAATTTCGATAAAAACTAAGGGAATTATAGCACTTTGAAAATGCGAAAAATCGATTTTCTTTAAACCCGAAAATAGCTGTAGAAACCCTTATCAGCGGCTTGAACTAACGATACCAACGGCTTGTTCCCATCACCTACAACACGAAAACACCGGGTTATAATGAGTTTCGAGAAAAACTAAGGGAATTATAGCACTTTGAAAATGCGAAAAATCGATTTTCTTTAAACCCGAAAATAGCTGTAGAAACCTTTATCAGCGGCTTATTCCCATCACCTACATTACGAAAACACCGGGTTATAACGGAATTCGACCAGAACAAGTGGAATTATAGCACTTTGAAAAGTCGGAAAAAAGTCAATTTTCGACCCCGTTTTTGAGCCCAAAAATGGGCTACAAAAATGCGAGATCTCAGCTAGTATGGGAGCTACGACCTTGCGGATGGTCTCGTTAGATTCAGGAGGAAGAAACTAAGTCAAAACCGTTGGAATTTTTCCGATAGGGCCCATAGAACTCGAGATATGGACCTCCAAAGTTTGGGATTTTTCATTTTAAGGGTATACCCCCACGTATCGATTTTTTTACCAAAAATTGATTTTTTTCGAATTTGAACTAACGATACCAGCGGCTTGTTCCCATCACCTACAACACGAAAACACCGAGTTATAATGAGTTTCAAGAAAAACTAAGGGAATTATAGCACTTTGAAAATGCGAAAAATCGATTTTCTTTAAACCCGAAAATAGCTGTAGAAACCTTTATCAGCGGCTTATTCCCATCACCTACATTACGAAAACACCGGGTTATAACGGAATTCGACCAGAACAAGTGGAATTATAGCACTTTGAAAAGTCGGAAAAAAGTCAATTTTCGACCCCGTTTTTGAGCCCAAAAATGGGCTACAAAAATGCGAGATCTCAGCTAGTATGGGAGCTACGACCTTGCGGATGGTCTCGTTGGATTCAGGAGGACGAAACTAAGTCAAAACCGTTGGAATTTTTCCGATAGGGCCCATAGAAGCCGAGATATACACCTCCAAAGTTTGGGATTTTTCATTTTAAGGGTATACCCCCCCGTATCGAATTTTTCACCAAAAATTGATTTTTTTCGAATTTGAACTAACGATACCAGCGGCTTGTTCCCATCACCTACAACACGAAAACACCGGGTTATAATGAGTTTCAAGAAAAACTAAGGGAATTATAGCACTTTGAAAATGCGAAAAATCGATTTTCTTTAAACCCGAAAATAGCTGTAGAAACCTTTATCAGCGGCTTATTCCCATCACCTACATTACGAAAACACCGGGTTATAACGGAATTCGACCAGAACAAGTGGAATTATAGCACTTTGAAAAGTCGGAAAAAAGTCAATTTTCGACCCCGTTTTTGAGCCCAAAAATGGGCTACAAAAATGCGAGATCTCAGCTAGTATGGGAGCTACGACCTTGCGGATGGTCTCGTTGGATTCAGGAGAAGAAACTAAGTCAAAACCGTTGGAATTTTTCCGATAGGGCCCATAGAAGCCGAGATATACACCTCCAAAGTTTGGGATTTTTCATTTTAAGGGTATACCCCCCCGTATCGAATTTTTCACCAAAAATTGATTTTTTTCGAATTTGAACTAACGATACCAGCGGCTTGTTCCCATCACCTACAACACGAAAACACCGGGTTATAATGAGTTTCAAGAAAAACTAAGGGAATTATAGCACTTTGAAAATGCGAAAAATCGATTTTCTTTAAACCCGAAAATAGCTGTAGAAACCTTTATCAGCGGCTTATTCCCATCACCTACATTACGAAAACACCGGGTTATAACGGAATTCGACCAGAACAAGTGGAATTATAGCACTTTGAAAAGTCGGAAAAAAGTCAATTTTCGACCCCGTTTTTGACCCAAAAATGGGCTACAAAAATGCAAGATCTCAGCTAATATGGGAGCTACGACCTTGCAGATGGCCTCGTTGGATTCAGAAGGACGAAACTAAGAGAAAACCGTTGGAATTTTCCCGATAGCTCCCATAGAAGCCGAGATATAGGCCTTCAAAATTTGGGTTTTTTCATTTTTCGGGTATACCCCCCCGTATCGAATTTTTCACCAAAAATTGATTTTTTTCGAATTTGAATTAACTATACCAGCGGCTTGTTCCCATCACCTGCAACACGAAAACACTGGGTTATAATGAATTTCGATAAAAACTAAGGGAATTATAGCACTTTGAAAATGCGAAAAATCGATTTTCTTTAAACCCGAAAATAGCTGTAGAAACCCTTATCAGCGGCTTGAACTAACGATACCAACGGCTTGTTCCCATCACCTACAACACGAAAACACCGGGTTATAATGAGTTTCGAGAAAAACTAAGGGAATTATAGCACTTTGAAAATGCGAAAAATCGATTTTCTTTAAACCCGAAAATAGCTGTAGAAACCTTTATCAGCGGCTTATTCCCATCACCTACATTACGAAAACACCGGGTTATAACGGAATTCGACCAGAACAAGTGGAATTATAGCACTTTGAAAAGTCGGAAAAAAGTCAATTTTCGACCCCGTTTTTGAGCCCAAAAATGGGCTACAAAAATGCGAGATCTCAGCTAGTATGGGAGCTACGACCTTGCGGATGGTCTCGTTAGATTCAGGAGGAAGAAACTAAGTCAAAACCGTTGGAATTTTTCCGATAGGGCCCATAGAACTCGAGATATGGACCTCCAAAGTTTGGGATTTTTCATTTTAAGGGTATACCCCCCCGTATCGATTTTTTTACCAAAAATTGATTTTTTTCGAATTTGAACTAACGATACCAGCGGCTTGTTCCCATCACCTACAACACGAAAACACCGAGTTATAATGAGTTTCAAGAAAAACTAAGGGAATTATAGCACTTTGAAAATGCGAAAAATCGATTTTCTTTAAACCCGAAAATAGCTGTAGAAACCTTTATCAGCGGCTTATTCCCATCACCTACATTACGAAAACACCGGGTTATAACGGAATTCGACCAGAACAAGTGGAATTATAGCACTTTGAAAAGTCGGAAAAAAGTCAATTTTCGACCCCGTTTTTGAGCCCAAAAATGGGCTACAAAAATGCGAGATCTCAGCTAGTATGGGAGCTACGACCTTGCGGATGGTCTCGTTGGATTCAGGAGGACGAAACTAAGTCAAAACCGTTGGAATTTTTCCGATAGGGCCCATAGAAGCCGAGATATACACCTCCAAAGTTTGGGATTTTTCATTTTAAGGGTATACCCCCCCGTATCGAATTTTTCACTAAAAATTGATTTTTTTCGAATTTGAACTAACGATACCAGCGGCTTGTTCCCATCACCTACAACACGAAAACACCGGGTTATAATGAGTTTCGAGAAAAACTAAGGGAATTATAGCACTTTGAAAATGCGAAAAATCGATTTTCTTTAAGCCCGAAAATAGCTGTAGAAACCCTTATCAGCGGCTTATTCCCATCACCTACATTACGAAAACACCGGGTTATAACGGAATTCGACCAGAACAAGTGGAATTATAGCACTTTGAAAAGTCGGAAAAAAGTCAATTTTCGACCCCGTTTTTGAGCCCAAAAATGGGCCACAAAAATGCTAAATCTCAGGTAATATGGGAGCTACGACCTTGCGGATGGTCTTGTTGGATTCAGGAGGACGAAACTAAGTCAAAACCGTTGGAATTTTCCCGATAGGGCCCATAGAAGCCGAGATATGGACCTCCAAAGTTTGGGATTTTTCATTTTAAGGGTATACCCCCCGTATCGAATTTTTCACCAAAAATTGATTTTTTTCGAATTTGAACTAACGATACCAGCGGCTTGTTCCCATCACCTACAACACGAAAACACCGGGTTATAATGAGTTTCAAGAAAAACTAAGGGAATTATAGCACTTTGAAAATGCGAAAAATCGATTTTCTTTAAACCCGAAAATAGCTGTAGAAACCCTTATGAGCGGCTTATTCCCATCACCTACATTACGAAAACACCGGGTTATAACGGAATTCGACCAGAACAAGTGGAATTATAGAACTTTGAAAAGTCGGAAAAAAGTCAATTTTCGACCCCGTTTTTGAGCCCAAAAATGGGCAACAAAAATGCGAGATCTCAGCTAGTATGGGAGCTACGACCTTGCGAATGGTCTCGTTGGATTCAGGAGGACGAAACTAAGTCAAAACCGTTGGAATTTTTCCGATAGGGCCCATAGAAGCCGAGATATGGACCTCCAAAGTTTGGGATTTTTCATTTTAAGGGTATACCCCCCCGTATCGAATTTTTCACTAAAAATTGATTTTTTTCGAATTTGAACTAACGATACCAGCGGCTTGTTCCCATCACCTACAACACGAAAACACCGGGTTATAATGAGTTTCAAGAAAAACTAAGGGAATTATAGCACTTTGAAAATGCGAAAAATCGATTTTCTTTAAACCCGAAAATAGCTGTAGAAACCTTTATCAGCGGCTTATTCCCATCACCTACATTACGAAAACACCGGGTTATAACGGAATTCGACCAGAACAAGTGGAATTATAGCACTTTGAAAAGTCGGAAAAAAGTCAATTTTCGACCCCGTTTTTGAGCCCAAAAATGGGCTACAAAAATGCGAGATCTCAGCTAGTATGGGAGCTACGGCCTTGCGGATGGTCTCGTTAGATTCAGGAAGAAGAAACTAAGTCAAAACCGTTGGAATTTTTCCGATAGGGCCCATAGAAGTCGAGATATGGACCTCCAAAGTTTGGGATTTTTCATTTTAAGGGTATACCCCCCCGTATCGAATTTTTCACCAAAAATTGATTTTTTTCGAATTTGAACTAACGATACCAGCGGCTTGTTCCCATCACCTACAACACGAAAACACCGGGTTATAATGAGTTTCAAGAAAAACTAAGGGAATTATAGCACTTTGAAAATGCGAAAAATCGATTTTCTTTAAACCCGAAAATAACTGTAGAAACCTTTATCAGCGGCTTATTCCCATCACCTACATTACGAAAACACCGGGTTATAACGGAATTCGACCAGAACAAGTGGAATTATAGCACTTTGAAAAGTCGGAAAAAAGTCAATTTTCGACCCCGTTTTTGAGCCCAAAAATGGGCTACAAAAATGCGAGATCTCAGCTAGTATGGGAGCTACGATCTTGCGGATGGTCTCGTTGGATTCAGGAGGACGAAACTAAGTCAAAACCGTTGGAATTTTTCCGATAGGGCCCATAGAAGCCGAGATATACACCTCCAAAGTTTGGGATTTTTCATTTTAAGGGTATACCCCCCCGTATCGAATTTTTCACTAAAAATTGATTTTTTTCGAATTTGAACTAACGATACCAGCGGCTTGTTCCCATCACCTACAACACGAAAACACCGGGTTATAATGAGTTTCGAGAAAAACTAAGGGAATTATAGCACTTTGAAAATGCGAAAAATCGATTTTCTTTAAACCCGAAAATAGCTGTAGAAACCCTTATCAGCGGCTTATTCCCATCACCTACATTACGAAAACACCGGGTTATAACGGAATTCGACCAGAACAAGTGGAATTATAGCACTTTGAAAAGTCGGAAAAAAGTCAATTTTCGACCCCGTTTTTGAGCCCAAAAATGGGCTACAAAAATGCGAGATCTCAGCTAGTATGGGAGCTACGACCTTGCGGATGGTCTCGTTAGATTCAGGAGGAAGAAACTAAGTCAAAACCGTTGGAATTTTTCCGATAGGGCCCATAGAAGTCGAGATATGGACCTCCAAAGTTTGGGATTTTTCATTTTAAGGGTATACCCCCCCGTATCGAATTTTTCACCAAAAATTGATTTTTTTTCGAATTTGAACTAACGATACCAACGGCTTGTTCCCATCACCTACAACACGAAAACACCGGGTTATAATGAGTTTCGAGAAAAACTAAGGGAATTATAGCACTTTGAAAATGCGAAAAATCGATTTTCTTTAAACCCGAAAATAGCTGTAGAAACCCTTATCAGCGGCTTATTCCCATCACCTACATTACGAAAACACCGGGTTATAACGGAATTCGACCAGAACAAGTGGAATTATAGCACTTTGAAAAGTCGGAAAAAAGTCAATTTTCGACCCCGTTTTTGAGCCCAAAAATGGGCTACAAAAATGCGAGATCTCAGCTAATATGGGAGCTACGGCCTTGCGGATGGCCTCGTTGGATTCAGGAGGACGAAACTAAGTCAAAACCGTTGGAATTTTTCCGATAGGGCCCATAGAAGCCGAGATATGGACCTCCAAAGTTTAGGATTTTTCATTTTAAGGGTATACCCCCCCGTATCGAATTTTTCACCAAAAATTGATTTTTTTCGAATTTGAACTAACGATACCAGCGGCTTGTTCCCATCACCTACAACACGAAAACACCGGGTTATAATGAGTTTCGAGAAAAACTAAGGGAATTATAGCACTTTGAAAATGCGAAAAATCGATTTTCTTTAAACCCGAAAATAGCTGTAGAAACCCTTATGAGCGGCTTATTCCCATCACCTACATTACGAAAACACCGGGTTATAACGGAATTCGACCAGAACAAGTGGAATTATAGAACTTTGAAAAGTCGGAAAAAAGTCAATTTTCGACCCCGTTTTTGAGCCCAAAAATGGGCAACAAAAATGCGAGATCTCAGCTAGTATGGGAGCTACGACCTTGCGAATGGTCTCGTTGGATTCAGGAGGACGAAACTAAGTCAAAACCGTTGGAATTTTTCCGATAGGGCCCATAGAAGCCGAGATATGGACCTCCAAAGTTTGGGATTTTTCATTTTAAGGGTATACCCCCCCGTATCGAATTTTTCACCAAAAATTGATTTTTTTCGAATTTGAACTAACGATACCAGCGGCTTGTTCCCATCACCTACAACACGAAAACACCGGGTTATAATGAGTTTCGAGAAAAACTAAGGGAATTATAGCACTTTGAAAATGCGAAAAATCGATTTTCTTTAAACCCGAAAATAGCTGTAGAAACCCTTATGAGCGGCTTATTCCCATCACCTACATTACGAAAACACCGGGTTATAACGGAATTCGACCAGAACAAGTGGAATTATAGAACTTTGAAAAGTCGGAAAAAAGTCAATTTTCGACCCCGTTTTTGAGCCCAAAAATGGGCTACAAAAATGCGAGATCTCAGCTAGTATGGGAGCTACGACCTTGCGGATGATCTCGTTGGATTCAGGAGGACGAAACTAAGTCAAAACCGTTGGAATTTTTCCGATAGGGCCCATAGAAGCCGAGATATGGACCTCCAAAGTTTAGGATTTTTCATTTTAAGGGTATACCCCCCCGTATCGAATTTTTCACCAAAAATTGATTTTTTTCGAATTTGAACTAACGATACCAGCGGCTTGTTCCCATCACCTACAACACGAAAACACCGGGTTATAATGAGTTTCGAGAAAAACTAAGGGAATTATAGCACTTTGAAAATGCGAAAAATCGATTTTCTTTAAACCCGAAAATAGCTGTAGAAACCCTTATGAGCGGCTTATTCCCATCACCTACATTACGAAAACACCGGGTTATAACGGAATTCGACCAGAACAAGTGGAATTATAGAACTTTGAAAAGTCGGAAAAAAGTCAATTTTCGACCCCGTTTTTGAGCCCAAAAATGGGCTACAAAAATGCGAGATCTCAGCTAGTATGGGAGCTACGACCTTGCGGATGATCTCGTTGGATTCAGGAGGACGAAACTAAGTCAAAACCGTTGGAATTTTTCCGATAGGGCCCATAGAAGCCGAGATATGGACCTCCAAAGTTTAGGATTTTTCATTTTAAGGGTATACCCCCCCGTATCGAATTTTTCACCAAAAATTGATTTTTTCGAATTTGAACTAACGATACCAACGGCTTGTTCCCATCACCTACAACACGAAAACACCGGGTTATAATGAGTTTCGAGAAAAACTAAGGGAATTATAGCACTTTGAAAATGCGAAAAATCGATTTTCTTTAAACCCGAAAATAGCTGTAGAAACCCTTATGAGCGGCTTATTCCCATCACCTACATTACGAAAACACCGGGTTATAACGGAATTCGACCAGAACAAGTGGAATTATAGAACTTTGAAAAGTCGGAAAAAAGTCAATTTTCGACCCCGTTTTTGAGCCCAAAAATGGGCAACAAAAATGCGAGATCTCAGCTAGTATGGGAGCTACGACCTTGCGAATGGTCTCGTTGGATTCAGGAGGACGAAACTAAGTCAAAACCGTTGGAATTTTTCCGATAGGGCCCATAGAAGCCGAGATATGGACCTCCAAAGTTTGGGATTTTTCATTTTAAGGGTATACCCCCCCGTATCGAATTTTTCACCAAAAATTGATTTTTTTCGAATTTGAACTAACGATACCAGCGGCTTGTTCCCATCACCTACAACACGAAAACACCGGGTTATAATGAGTTTCAAGAAAAACTAAGGGAATTATAGCACTTTGAAAATGCGAAAAATCGATTTTCTTTAAACCCGAAAATAGCTGTAGAAACCCTTATCAGCGGCTTATTCCCATCACCTACATTACGAAAACACCGGGTTATAACGGAATTCGACCAGAACAAGTGGAATTATAGCACTTTGAAAAGTCGGAAAAAAGTCAATTTTCGACCCCGTTTTTGAGCCCAAAAATGGGCTACAAAAATGCGAGATCTCAGCTAGTATAGGAGCTACGATCTTGCGGATGGTCTCGTTGGATTCAGGAGGACAAAACTAAGTCAAAACCGTTGGAATTTTTCCGATAGGGCCCATAGAAGCCGAGATATGGACCTCCAAAATTTGGGATTTTTCATTTTAAGGGTATACCCCCCCGTATCGAATTTTTCACCAAAAATTGATTTTTTTCGAATTTGAACTAACGATACCAGCGGCTTGTTCCCATCACCTACAACACGAAAACACCGGGTTATAATGAGTTTCAAGAAAAACTAAGGGAATTATAGCACTTTGAAAATGCGAAAAATCGATTTTCTTTAAACCCGAAAATAGCTGTAGAAACCCTTATCAGCGGCTTATTCCCATCACCTACATTACGAAAACACCGGGTTATAACGGAATTCGACCAGAACAAGTGGAATTATAGAACTTTGAAAAGTCGGAAAAAAGTCAATTTTCGACCCCGTTTTTGAGCCCAAAAATGGGCTACAAAAATGCGAGATCTCAGCTAGTATGGGAGCTACGACCTTGCGGATGGTCTCGTTGGATTCAGGAGGACGAAACTAAGTCAAAACCGTTGGAATTTTTCCGATAGGGCCCATAGAAGCCGAGATATGGACCTCCAAAGTTTAGGATTTTTCATTTTAAGGGTATACCCCCCCGTATCGAATTTTTCACCAAAAATTGATTTTTTTCGAATTTGAACTAACGATACCAACGGCTTGTTCCCATCACCTACAACACGAAAACACCGGGTTATAATGAGTTTCGAGAAAAACTAAGGGAATTATAGCACTTTGAAAATGCGAAAAATCGATTTTCTTTAAACCCGAAAATAGCTGTAGAAACCCTTATGAGCGGCTTATTCCCATCACCTACATTACGAAAACACCGGGTTATAACGGAATTCGACCAGAACAAGTGGAATTATAGAACTTTGAAAAGTCGGAAAAAAGTCAATTTTCGACCCCGTTTTTGAGCCCAAAAATGGGCTACAAAAATGCGAGATCTCAGCTAGTATGGGAGCTACGACCTTGCGAATGGTCTCGTTGGATTCAGGAGGACGAAACTAAGTCAAAACCGTTGGAATTTTTCCGATAGGGCCCATAGAAGCCGAGATATGGACCTCCAAAGTTTGGGATTTTTCATTTTAAGGGTATACCCCCCCGTATCGAATTTTTCACCAAAAATTGATTTTTTTCGAATTTGAACTAACGATACCAGCGGCTTGTTCCCATCACCTACAACACGAAAACACCGGGTTATAATGAGTTTCAAGAAAAACTAAGGGAATTATAGCACTTTGAAAATGCGAAAAATCGATTTTCTTTAAACCCGAAAATAGCTGTAGAAACCCTTATCAGCGGCTTATTCCCATCACCTACATTACGAAAACACCGGGTTATAACGGAATTCGACCAGAACAAGTGGAATTATAGCACTTTGAAAAGTCGGAAAAAAGTCAATTTTCGACCCCGTTTTTGAGCCCAAAAATGGGCTACAAAAATGCGAGATCTCAGCTAGTATAGGAGCTACGATCTTGCGGATGGTCTCGTTGGATTCAGGAGGACAAAACTAAGTCAAAACCGTTGGAATTTTTCCGATAGGGCCCATAGAAGCCGAGATATGGACCTCCAAAATTTGGGATTTTTCATTTTAAGGGTATACCCCCCCGTATCGAATTTTTCACCAAAAATTGATTTTTTTCGAATTTGAACTAACGATACCAGCGGCTTGTTCCCATCACCTACAACACGAAAACACCGGGTTATAATGAGTTTCAAGAAAAACTAAGGGAATTATAGCACTTTGAAAATGCGAAAAATCGATTTTCTTTAAACCCGAAAATAGCTGTAGAAACCCTTATGAGCGGCTTATTCCCATCATCTACATTACGAAAACACCGGGTTATAACGGAATTCGACCAGAACAAGTGGAATTATAGAACTTTGAAAAGTCGGAAAAAAGTCAATTTTCGACCCCGTTTTTGAGCCCAAAAATGGGCTACAAAAATGCGAGATCTCAGCTAGTATGGGAGCTACGACCTTGCGGATGGTCTCGTTGGATTCAGGAGGACGAAACTAAGTCAAAACCGTTGGAATTTTTCCGATAGGGCCCATAGAAGCCGAGATATGGACCTCCAAAATTTGGGATTTTTCATTTTAAGGGTATACCCCCCCGTATCGAATTTTTCACCAAAAATTGATTTTTTTCGAATTTGAACTAACGATACCAGCGGCTTGTTCCCATCACCTACAACACGAAAACACCGGGTTATAATGAGTTTCGAGAAAAACTAAGGGAATTATAGCACTTTGAAAATGCGAAAAATCGATTTTCTTTAAACCCGAAAATAGCTGTAGAAACCCTTATGAGCGGCTTATTCCCATCACCTACATTACGAAAACACCGGGTTATAACGGAATTCGACCAGAACAAGTGGAATTATAGAACTTTGAAAAGTCGGAAAAAAGTCAATTTTCGACCCCGTTTTTGAGCCCAAAAATGGGCTACAAAAATGCGAGATCTCAGCTAGTATGGGAGCTACGACCTTGCGGATGATCTCGTTGGATTCAGGAGGACGAAACTAAGTCAAAACCGTTGGAATTTTTCCGATAGGGCCCATAGAAGCCGAGATATGGACCTCCAAAGTTTAGGATTTTTCATTTTAAGGGTATACCCCCCCGTATCGAATTTTTCACCAAAAATTGATTTTTTCGAATTTGAACTAACGATACCAACGGCTTGTTCCCATCACCTACAACACGAAAACACCGGGTTATAATGAGTTTCGAGAAAAACTAAGGGAATTATAGCACTTTGAAAATGCGAAAAATCGATTTTCTTTAAACCCGAAAATAGCTGTAGAAACCCTTATGAGCGGCTTATTCCCATCACCTACATTACGAAAACACCGGGTTATAACGGAATTCGACCAGAACAAGTGGAATTATAGAACTTTGAAAAGTCGGAAAAAAGTCAATTTTCGACCCCGTTTTTGAGCCCAAAAATGGGCAACAAAAATGCGAGATCTCAGCTAGTATGGGAGCTACGACCTTGCGAATGGTCTCGTTGGATTCAGGAGGACGAAACTAAGTCAAAACCGTTGGAATTTTTCCGATAGGGCCCATAGAAGCCGAGATATGGACCTCCAAAGTTTGGGATTTTTCATTTTAAGGGTATACCCCCCCGTATCGAATTTTTCACCAAAAATTGATTTTTTTCGAATTTGAACTAACGATACCAGCGGCTTGTTCCCATCACCTACAACACGAAAACACCGGGTTATAATGAGTTTCAAGAAAAACTAAGGGAATTATAGCACTTTGAAAATGCGAAAAATCGATTTTCTTTAAACCCGAAAATAGCTGTAGAAACCCTTATCAGCGGCTTATTCCCATCACCTACATTACGAAAACACCGGGTTATAACGGAATTCGACCAGAACAAGTGGAATTATAGCACTTTGAAAAGTCGGAAAAAAGTCAATTTTCGACCCCGTTTTTGAGCCCAAAAATGGGCTACAAAAATGCGAGATCTCAGCTAGTATAGGAGCTACGATCTTGCGGATGGTCTCGTTGGATTCAGGAGGACAAAACTAAGTCAAAACCGTTGGAATTTTTCCGATAGGGCCCATAGAAGCCGAGATATGGACCTCCAAAATTTGGGATTTTTCATTTTAAGGGTATACCCCCCCGTATCGAATTTTTCACCAAAAATTGATTTTTTTCGAATTTGAACTAACGATACCAGCGGCTTGTTCCCATCACCTACAACACGAAAACACCGGGTTATAATGAGTTTCAAGAAAAACTAAGGGAATTATAGCACTTTGAAAATGCGAAAAATCGATTTTCTTTAAACCCGAAAATAGCTGTAGAAACCCTTATCAGCGGCTTATTCCCATCACCTACATTACGAAAACACCGGGTTATAACGGAATTCGACCAGAACAAGTGGAATTATAGAACTTTGAAAAGTCGGAAAAAAGTCAATTTTCGACCCCGTTTTTGAGCCCAAAAATGGGCTACAAAAATGCGAGATCTCAGCTAGTATGGGAGCTACGACCTTGCGGATGGTCTCGTTGGATTCAGGAGGACGAAACTAAGTCAAAACCGTTGGAATTTTTCCGATAGGGCCCATAGAAGCCGAGATATGGACCTCCAAAGTTTAGGATTTTTCATTTTAAGGGTATACCCCCCCGTATCGAATTTTTCACCAAAAATTGATTTTTTTCGAATTTGAACTAACGATACCAACGGCTTGTTCCCATCACCTACAACACGAAAACACCGGGTTATAATGAGTTTCGAGAAAAACTAAGGGAATTATAGCACTTTGAAAATGCGAAAAATCGATTTTCTTTAAACCCGAAAATAGCTGTAGAAACCCTTATGAGCGGCTTATTCCCATCACCTACATTACGAAAACACCGGGTTATAACGGAATTCGACCAGAACAAGTGGAATTATAGAACTTTGAAAAGTCGGAAAAAAGTCAATTTTCGACCCCGTTTTTGAGCCCAAAAATGGGCTACAAAAATGCGAGATCTCAGCTAGTATGGGAGCTACGACCTTGCGAATGGTCTCGTTGGATTCAGGAGGACGAAACTAAGTCAAAACCGTTGGAATTTTTCCGATAGGGCCCATAGAAGCCGAGATATGGACCTCCAAAGTTTGGGATTTTTCATTTTAAGGGTATACCCCCCCGTATCGAATTTTTCACCAAAAATTGATTTTTTTCGAATTTGAACTAACGATACCAGCGGCTTGTTCCCATCACCTACAACACGAAAACACCGGGTTATAATGAGTTTCAAGAAAAACTAAGGGAATTATAGCACTTTGAAAATGCGAAAAATCGATTTTCTTTAAACCCGAAAATAGCTGTAGAAACCCTTATCAGCGGCTTATTCCCATCACCTACATTACGAAAACACCGGGTTATAACGGAATTCGACCAGAACAAGTGGAATTATAGCACTTTGAAAAGTCGGAAAAAAGTCAATTTTCGACCCCGTTTTTGAGCCCAAAAATGGGCTACAAAAATGCGAGATCTCAGCTAGTATAGGAGCTACGATCTTGCGGATGGTCTCGTTGGATTCAGGAGGACAAAACTAAGTCAAAACCGTTGGAATTTTTCCGATAGGGCCCATAGAAGCCGAGATATGGACCTCCAAAATTTGGGATTTTTCATTTTAAGGGTATACCCCCCCGTATCGAATTTTTCACCAAAAATTGATTTTTTTCGAATTTGAACTAACGATACCAGCGGCTTGTTCCCATCACCTACAACACGAAAACACCGGGTTATAATGAGTTTCAAGAAAAACTAAGGGAATTATAGCACTTTGAAAATGCGAAAAATCGATTTTCTTTAAACCCGAAAATAGCTGTAGAAACCCTTATGAGCGGCTTATTCCCATCATCTACATTACGAAAACACCGGGTTATAACGGAATTCGACCAGAACAAGTGGAATTATAGAACTTTGAAAAGTCGGAAAAAAGTCAATTTTCGACCCCGTTTTTGAGCCCAAAAATGGGCTACAAAAATGCGAGATCTCAGCTAGTATGGGAGCTACGACCTTGCGGATGGTCTCGTTGGATTCAGGAGGACGAAACTAAGTCAAAACCGTTGGAATTTTTCCGATAGGGCCCATAGAAGCCGAGATATGGACCTCCAAAGTTTAGGATTTTTCATTTTAAGGGTATACCCCCCCGTATCGAATTTTTCACCAAAAATTGATTTTTTCGAATTTGAACTAACGATACCAACGGCTTGTTCCCATCACCTACAACACGAAAACACCGGGTTATAATGAGTTTCGAGAAAAACTAAGGGAATTATAGCACTTTGAAAATGCGAAAAATCGATTTTCTTTAAACCCGAAAATAGCTGTAGAAACCCTTATGAGCGGCTTATTCCCATCACCTACATTACGAAAACACCGGGTTATAACGGAATTCGACCAGAACAAGTGGAATTATAGAACTTTGAAAAGTCGGAAAAAAGTCAATTTTCGACCCCGTTTTTGAGCCCAAAAATGGGCTACAAAAATGCGAGATCTCAGCTAGTATGGGAGCTACGACCTTGCGAATGGTCTCGTTGGATTCAGGAGGACAAAACTAAGTCAAAACCGTTGGAATTTTTCCGATAGGGCCCATAGAAGCCGAGATATGGACCTCCAAAGTTTGGGATTTTTCATTTTAAGGGTATACCCCCCCGTATCGAATTTTTCACCAAAAATTGATTTTTTTCGAATTTGAACTAACGATACCAGCGGCTTGTTCCCATCACCTACAACACGAAAACACCGGGTTATAATGAGTTTCAAGAAAAACTAAGGGAATTATAGCACTTTGAAAATGCGAAAAATCGATTTTCTTTAAACCCGAAAATAGCTGTAGAAACCCTTATCAGCGGCTTATTCCCATCACCTACATTACGAAAACACCGGGTTATAACGGAATTCGACCAGAACAAGTGGAATTATAGCACTTTGAAAAGTCGGAAAAAAGTCAATTTTCGACCCCGTTTTTGAGCCCAAAAATGGGCTACAAAAATGCGAGATCTCAGCTAGTATGGGAGCTACGGCCTTGCGAATGGTCTCGTTGGATTCAGGAGGACGAAACTAAATCAAAACCGTTGGAATTTTCCCGATAGGGCCCATAGAAACCGAGATATGGACCTCCAAAGTTTGGGATTTTTCATTTTAAGGTTATACCCCCCCGTATCGAATTTTTCACCAAAAATTGATTTTTTTCGAATTTGAACTAACGATACCAACGGCTTGTTCCCATCACCTACAACACGAAAACACCGGGTTATAATGAGTTTCGAGAAAAACTAAGGGAATTATAGCACTTTGAAAATGCGAAAAATCGATTTTCTTTAAACCCGAAAATAGCTGTAGAAACGCTTATCAGCGGCTTATTCCCATCACCTACATTACGAAAACACCGGGTTATAACGGAATTCGACCAGAACAAGTGGAATTATAGCACTTTGAAAAGTCGGAAAAATGTCAATTTTCGACCCCGTTTTTGAGCCCAAAAATGGGCTACAAAAATGCGAGATCTCAGCTAGTATGGGAGCTACGACCTTGCGGATGGTCTCGTTGGATTCAGGAGGACGAAACTAAGTCAAAACCGTTGGAATTTTTCCGATAGGGCCCATAGAAGTCGAGATATGGACCTCCAAAATTTGGGATTTTTCATTTTAAGGGTATACCCCCCCGTATCGAATTTTTCACCAAAAATTGATTTTTTTCGAATTTGAACTAACGATACCAGCGGCTTGTTCCCATCACCTACAACACGAAAACACCGGGTTATAATGAGTTTCGAGAAAAACTAAGGGAATTATAGCACTTTGAAAATGCGAAAAATCGATTTTCTTTAAACCCGAAAATAGCTGTAGAAACCCTTATCAGCGGCTTATTCCCATCACCTACATTACGAAAACACCGGGTTATAACGGAATTCGACCAGAACAAGTGGAATTATAGCACTTTGAAAAGTCGGAAAAAAGTCAATTTTCGACCCCGTTTTTGAGCCCAAAAATGGGCTACAAAAATGCGAGATCTCAGCTAGTATGGGAGCTACGACCTTGCGGATGGTCTCGTTAGATTCAGGAGGAAGAAACTAAGTCAAAACCGTTGGAATTTTTCCGATAGGGCCCATAGAAGTCGAGATATGGACCTCCAAAGTTTGGGATTTTTCATTTTAAGGGTATACCCCCCCGTATCGAATTTTTCACCAAAAATTGATTTTTTTCGAATTAGAACTAACGATACCAACGGCTTGTTCCCATCACCTACAACACGAAAACACCGGGTTATAATGAGTTTCGAGAAAAACTAAGGGAATTATAGCACTTTAAAAATGCGAAAAATCGATTTTCTTTAAACCCGAAAATAGCTGTAGAAACCCTTATCAGCGGCTTATTCCCATCACCTACATTACGAAAACACCGGGTTATAACGGAATTCGACCAGAACAAGTGGAATTATAGCACTTTGAAAAGTCGGAAAAAAGTCAATTTTCGACCCCGTTTTTGAGCCCAAAAATGGGCTACAAAAATGCGAGATCTCAGCTAGTATGGGAGCTACGACCTTGCGGATGGTCTCGTTAGATTCAGGAGGAAGAAACTAAGTCAAAACCGTTGGAATTTTTCCGATAGGGCCCATAGAAGTCGAGATATGGACCTCCAAAGTTTGGGATTTTTCATTTTAAGGGTATACCCCCCCGTATCGAATTTTTCACCAAAAATTGATTTTTTTCGAATTTGAACTAACGATACCAGCGGCTTGTTCCCATCACCTACTACACGAAAACACCGGGTTATAATGAGTTTCGAGAAAAACTAAGGGAATTATAGCACTTTGAAAATGCGAAAAATCGATTTTCTTTAAACCCGAAAATAGCTGTAGAAACCTTTATCAGCGGCTTATTCCCATCACCTACATTACGAAAACACCGGGTTATAACGGAATTCGACCAGAACAAGTGGAATTATAGCACTTTGAAAAGTCGGAAAAAAGTCAATTTTCGACCCCGTTTTTGAGCCCAAAAATGGGCTACAAAAATGCGAGATCTCAGCTAGTATGGGAGCTACGACCTTGCGGATGGTCTCGTTGGATTCAGGAGGACGAAACTAAGTCAAAACCGTTGGAATTTTTCCGATAGGGCCCATAGAAGTCGAGATATGGACCTCCAAAGTTTGGGATTTTTCATTTTAAGGGTATACCCCCCCGTATCGAATTTTTCACCAAAAATTGATTTTTTTCGAATTTGAACTAACGATACCAGCGGCTTGTTCCCATCACCTGCAACACGAAAACACCGGGTTATAATGAGTTTCAAGAAAAACTAAGGGAATTATAGCACTTTGAAAATGCGAAAAATCGATTTTCTTTAAACCCGAAAATAGCTGTAGAAACCCTTATCAGCGGCTTATTCCCATCACCTACATTACGAAAACACCGGGTTATAACGGAATTCGACCAGAACAAGTGGAATTATAGCACTTTGAAAAGTCGGAAAAAAGTCAATTTTCGACCCCGTTTTTGAGCCCAAAAATGGGCTACAAAAATGCGAGATCTCAGCTAGTATGGGAGCTACGACCTTGCGGATGGTCTCGTTGGATTCAGGAGGACGAAACTAAGTCAAAACCGTTGGAATTTTTCCGATAGGGCCCATAGAAGTCGAGATATGGACCTCCAAAGTTTGGGATTTTTCATTTTAAGGGTATACCCCCCCGTATCGAATTTTTCACCAAAAATTGATTTTTTTCGAATTTGAACTAACGATACCAGCGGCTTGTTCCCATCACCTACAACACGAAAACACCGGGTTATAATGAGTTTCGAGAAAAACTAAGGGAATTATAGCACTTTGAAAATGCGAAAAATCGATTTTCTTTAAACCCGAAAATAGCTGTAGAAACCCTTATGAGCGGCTTATTCCCATCACCTACATTACGAAAACACCGGGTTATAACGGAATTCGACCAGAACAAGTGGAATTATAGAACTTTGAAAAGTCGGAAAAAAGTCAATTTTCGACCCCGTTTTTGAGCCCAAAAATGGGCTACAAAAATGCGAGATCTCAGCTAGTATGGGAGCTACGACCTTGCGGATGGTCTCGTTGGATTCAGGAGGACGAAACTAAGTCAAAACCGTTGGAATTTTTCCGATAGGGCCCATAGAAGCCGAGATATGGACCTCCAAAGTTTAGGATTTTTCATTTTAAGGGTATACCCCCCCGTATCGAATTTTTCACCAAAAATTGATTTTTTTCGAATTTGAACTAACGATACCAACGGCTTGTTCCCATCACCTACAACACGAAAACACCGGGTTATAATGAGTTTCGAAAAAAACTAAGGGAATTATAGCACTTTGAAAATGCGAAAAATCGATTTTCTTTAAACCCGAAAATAGCTGTAGAAACCCTTATCAGCGGCTTATTCCCATCACCTACATTACGAAAACACCGGGTTATAACGGAATTCGACCAGAACAAGTGGAATTATAGCACTTTGAAAAGTCGGAAAAAAGTCAATTTTCGACCCCGTTTTTGAGCCCAAAAATGGGCTACAAAAATGCGAGATCTCAGCTAATATGGGAGCTACGGCCTTGCGGATGGCCTCGTTGGATTCAGGAGGACGAAACTAAGTCAAAACCGTTGGAATTTTCCCGATAGGGCCCATAGGAGCCGAGATATGGACCTCCAAAGTTTGGGATTTTTCATTTTAAGGGTATACCCCCCCCGTATCGAATTTTTCACCAAAAATTGATTTTTTTCGAATTTGAACTAACGATACCAGCGGCTTGTTCCCATCACCTACAACACGAAAACACCGGGTTATAATGAGTTTCGAGAAAAACTAAGGGAATTATAGCACTTTGAAAATGCGAAAAATCGATTTTCTTTAAACCCGAAAATAGCTGTAGAAACCCTTATGAGCGGCTTATTCCCATCACCTACATTACGAAAACACCGGGTTATAACGGAATTCGACCAGAACAAGTGGAATTATAGAACTTTGAAAAGTCGGAAAAAAGTCAATTTTCGACCCCGTTTTTGAGCCCAAAAATGGGCTACAAAAATGCGAGATCTCAGCTAGTATGGGAGCTACGACCTTGCGGATGGTCTCGTTGGATTCAGGAGGACGAAACTAAGTCAAAACCGTTGGAATTTTTCCGATAGGGCCCATAGAAGCCGAGATATGGACCTCCAAAGTTTAGGATTTTTCATTTTAAGGGTATACCCCCCCGTATCGAATTTTTCACCAAAAATTGATTTTTTTCGAATTTGAACTAACGATACCAACGGCTTGTTCCCATCACCTACAACACGAAAACACCGGGTTATAATGAGTTTCGAGAAAAACTAAGGGAATTATAGCACTTTGAAAATGCGAAAAATCGATTTTCTTTAAACCCGAAAATAGCTGTAGAAACCCTTATCAGCGGCTTATTCCCATCACCTACATTACGAAAACACCGGTTTATAACGGAATTCGACCAGAACAAGTGGAATTATAGCACTTTGAAAAGTCGGAAAAAAGTCAATTTTCGACCCCGTTTTTGAGCCCAAAAATGGGCTACAAAAATGCGAGATCTCAGCTAATATGGGAGCTACGGCCTTGCGAATGGTCTCGTTGGATTCAGGAGGACGAAACTAAGTCAAAACCGTTGGAATTTTCCCGATAGGGCCCATAGAAACCGAGATATGGACCTCCAAAGTTTGGGATTTTTCATTTTAAGGTTATACCCCCCCGTATCGAATTTTTCACCAAAAATTGATTTTTTTCGAATTTGAACTAACGATACCAGCGGCTTGTTCCCATCACCTACAACACGAAAACACCGGGTTATAATGAGTTTCGAGAAAAACTAAGGGAATTATAGCACTTTGAAAATGCGAAAAATCGATTTTCTTTAAACCCGAAAATAGCTGTAGAAACCCTTATGAGCGGCTTATTCCCATCACCTACATTACGAAAACACCGGGTTATAACGGAATTCGACCAGAACAAGTGGAATTATAGAACTTTGAAAAGTCGGAAAAAAGTCAATTTTCGACCCCGTTTTTGAGCCCAAAAATGGGCTACAAAAATGCGAGATCTCAGCTAGTATGGGAGCTACGACCTTGCGGATGGTCTCGTTGGATTCAGGAGGACGAAACTAAGTCAAAACCGTTGGAATTTTTCCGATAGGGCCCATAGAAGCCGAGATATGGACCTCCAAAATTTGGGATTTTTCATTTTAAGGGTATACCCCCCCGTATCGAATTTTTCACCAAAAATTGATTTTTTTCGAATTTGAACTAACGATACCAGCGGCTTGTTCCCATCACCTACAACACGAAAACACCGGGTTATAATGAGTTTCAAGAAAAACTAAGGGAATTATAGCACTTTGAAAATGCGAAAAATCGATTTTCTTTAAACCCGAAAATAGCTGTAGAAACGCTTATCAGCGGCTTATTCCCATCACCTACATTACGAAAACACCGGGTTATAACGGAATTCGACCAGAACAAGTGGAATTATAGCACTTTGAAAAGTCGGAAAAAAGTCAATTTTCGACCCCGTTTTTGAGCCCAAAAATGGGCTACAAAAATGCGAGATCTCAGCTAGTATGGGAGCTACGACCTTGCGGATGGTCTCGTTGGATTCAGGAGGACGAAACTAAGTCAAAACCGTTGGAATTTTTCCGATAGGGCCCATAGAAGTCGAGATATGGACCTCCAAAGTTTGGGATTTTTCATTTTAAGGGTATACCCCCCCGTATCGAATTTTTCACCAAAAATTGATTTTTTTCGAATTTGAACTAACGATACCAGCGGCTTGTTCCCATCACCTACAACACGAAAACACCGGGTTATAATGAGTTTCAAGAAAAACTAAGGGAATTATAGCACTTTGAAAATGCGAAAAATCGATTTTCTTTAAACCCGAAAATAGCTGTAGAAACCCTTATCAGCGGCTTATTCCCATCACCTACATTACGAAAACACCGGGTTATAACGGAATTCGACCAGAACAAGTGGAATTATAGCACTTTGAAAAGTCGGAAAAAAGTCAATTTTCGACCCCGTTTTTGAGCCCAAAAATGGGCTACAAAAATGCGAGATCTCAGCTAGTATGGGAGCTACGACCTTGCGGATGGTCTCGTTGGATTCAGGAGGACGAAACTAAGTCAAAACCGTTGGAATTTTTCCGATAGGGCCCATAGAAGTCGAGATATGGACCTCCAAAGTTTGGGATTTTTCATTTTAAGGGTATACCCCCCCGTATCGAATTTTTCACCAAAAATTGATTTTTTTCGAATTTGAACTAACGATACCAGCGGCTTGTTCCCATCACCTACAACACGAAAACACCGGGTTATAATGAGTTTCGAGAAAAACTAAGGGAATTATAGCACTTTGAAAATGCGAAAAATCGATTTTCTTTAAACCCGAAAATAGCTGTAGAAACCCTTATGAGCGGCTTATTCCCATCACCTACATTACGAAAACACCGGGTTATAACGGAATTCGACCAGAACAAGTGGAATTATAGAACTTTGAAAAGTCGGAAAAAAGTCAATTTTCGACCCCGTTTTTGAGCCCAAAAATGGGCTACAAAAATGCGAGATCTCAGCTAGTATGGGAGCTACGACCTTGCGGATGGTCTCGTTGGATTCAGGAGGACGAAACTAAGTCAAAACCGTTGGAATTTTTCCGATAGGACCCATAGAAGCCGAGATATGGACCTCCAAAGTTTAGGATTTTTCATTTTAAGGGTATACCCCCCCGTATCGAATTTTTCACCAAAAATTGATTTTTTTCGAATTTGAACTAACGATACCAGCGGCTTGTTCCCATCACCTACAACACGAAAACACCGGGTTATAATGAGTTTCGAGAAAAACTAAGGGAATTATAGCACTTTGAAAATGCGAAAAATCGATTTTCTTTAAACCCGAAAATAGCTGTAGAAACCCTTATGAGCGGCTTATTCCCATCACCTACATTACGAAAACACCGGGTTATAACGGAATTCGACCAGAACAAGTGGAATTATAGAACTTTGAAAAGTCGGAAAAAAGTCAATTTTCGACCCCGTTTTTGAGCCCAAAAATGGGCTACAAAAATGCAAGATCTCAGCTAGTATGGGAGCTACGACCTTGCGGATGGTCTCGTTGGATTCAGGAGGACGAAACTAAGTCAAAACCGTTGGAATTTTTCCGATAGGGCCCATAGAAGCCGAGATATGGACCTCCAAAGTTTAGGATTTTTCATTTTAAGGGTATACCCCCCCGTATCGAATTTTTCACCAAAAATTGATTTTTTTCGAATTTGAACTAACGATACCAACGGCTTGTTCCCATCACCTACAACACGAAAACACCGGGTTATAATGAGTTTCGAAAAAAACTAAGGGAATTATAGCACTTTGAAAATGCGAAAAATCGATTTTCTTTAAACCCGAAAATAGCTGTAGAAACCCTTATCAGCGGCTTATTCCCATCACCTACATTACGAAAACACCGGGTTATAACGGAATTCGACCAGAACAAGTGGAATTATAGCACTTTGAAAAGTCGGAAAAAAGTCAATTTTCGACCCCGTTTTTGAGCCCAAAAATGGGCTACAAAAATGCGAGATCTCAGCTAATATGGGAGCTACGGCCTTGCGGATGGCCTCGTTGGATTCAGGAGGACGAAACTAAGTCAAAACCGTTGGAATTTTCCCGATAGGGCCCATAGGAGCCGAGATATGGACCTGCAAAGTTTGGGATTTTTCATTTTAAGGGTATACCCCCCCCGTATCGAATTTTTCACCAAAAATTGATTTTTTTCGAATTTGAACTAACGATACCAGCGGCTTGTTCCCATCACCTACAACACGAAAACACCGGGTTATAATGAGTTTCGAGAAAAACTAAGGGAATTATAGCACTTTGAAAATGCGAAAAATCGATTTTCTTTAAACCCGAAAATAGCTGTAGAAACCCTTATGAGCGGCTTATTCCCATCACCTACATTACGAAAACACCGGGTTATAACGGAATTCGACCAGAACAAGTGGAATTATAGAACTTTGAAAAGTCGGAAAAAAGTCAATTTTCGACCCCGTTTTTGAGCCCAAAAATGGGCTACAAAAATGCAAGATCTCAGCTAGTATGGGAGCTACGACCTTGCGGATGGTCTCGTTGGATTCAGGAGGACGAAACTAAGTCAAAACCGTTGGAATTTTTCCGATAGGGCCCATAGAAGCCGAGATATGGACCTCCAAAATTTAGGATTTTTCATTTTAAGGGTATACCCCCCCGTATCGAATTTTTCACCAAAAATTGATTTTTTTCGAATTTGAACTAACGATACCAACGGCTTGTTCCCATCACCTACAACACGAAAACACCGGGTTATAATGAGTTTCGAAAAAAACTAAGGGAATTATAGCACTTTGAAAATGCGAAAAATCGATTTTCTTTAAACCCGAAAATAGCTGTAGAAACCCTTATCAGCGGCTTATTCCCATCACCTACATTACGAAAACACCGGGTTATAACGGAATTCGACCAGAACAAGTGGAATTATAGCACTTTGAAAAGTCGGAAAAAAGTCAATTTTCGACCCCGTTTTTGAGCCCAAAAATGGGCTACAAAAATGCGAGATCTCAGCTAATATGGGAGCTACGGCCTTGCGGATGGCCTCGTTGGATTCAGGAGGACGAAACTAAGTCAAAACCGTTGGAATTTTCCCGATAGGGCCCATAGGAGCCGAGATATGGACCTGCAAAGTTTGGGATTTTTCATTTTAAGGGTATACCCCCCCCGTATCGAATTTTTCACCAAAAATTGATTTTTTTCGAATTTGAACTAACGATACCAGCGGCTTGTTCCCATCACCTACAACACGAAAACACCGGGTTATAATGAGTTTCGAGAAAAACTAAGGGAATTATAGCACTTTGAAAATGCGAAAAATCGATTTTCTTTAAACCCGAAAATAGCTGTAGAAACCCTTATGAGCGGCTTATTCCCATCACCTACATTACGAAAACACCGGGTTATAACGGAATTCGACCAGAACAAGTGGAATTATAGAACTTTGAAAAGTCGGAAAAAAGTCAATTTTCGACCCCGTTTTTGAGCCCAAAAATGGGCTACAAAAATGCAAGATCTCAGCTAGTATGGGAGCTACGACCTTGCGGATGGTCTCGTTGGATTCAGGAGGACGAAACTAAGTCAAAACCGTTGGAATTTTTCCGATAGGGCCCATAGAAGCCGAGATATGGACCTCCAAAATTTAGGATTTTTCATTTTAAGGGTATACCCCCCCGTATCGAATTTTTCACCAAAAATTGATTTTTTTCGAATTTGAACTAACGATACCAACGGCTTGTTCCCATCACCTACAACACGAAAACACCGGGTTATAATGAGTTTCGAAAAAAACTAAGGGAATTATAGCACTTTGAAAATGCGAAAAATCGATTTTCTTTAAACCCGAAAATAGCTGTAGAAACCCTTATCAGCGGCTTATTCCCATCACCTACATTACGAAAACACCGGGTTATAACGGAATTCGACCAGAACAAGTGGAATTATAGCACTTTGAAAAGTCGGAAAAAAGTCAATTTTCGACCCCGTTTTTGAGCCCAAAAATGGGCTACAAAAATGCGAGATCTCAGCTAATATGGGAGCTACGGCCTTGCGGATGGCCTCGTTGGATTCAGGAGGACGAAACTAAGTCAAAACCGTTGGAATTTTCCCGATAGGGCCCATAGGAGCCGAGATATGGACCTCCAAAGTTTGGGATTTTTCATTTTAAGGGTATACCCCCCCGTATCGAATTTTTCACCAAAAATTGATTTTTTTTCGAATTTGAACTAACGATACCAGCGGCTTGTTCCCATCACCTACAACACGAAAACACCGGGTTATAATGAGTTTCGAGAAAAACTAAGGGAATTATAGCACTTTGAAAATGCGAAAAATCGATTTTCTTTAAACCCGAAAATAGCTGTAGAAACCCTTATGAGCGGCTTATTCCCATCACCTTCATTACGAAAACACCGGGTTATAACGGAATTCGACCAGAACAAGTGGAATTATAGAACTTTGAAAAGTCGGAAAAAAGTCAATTTTCGACCCCGTTTTTGAGCCCAAAAATGGGCTACAAAAATGCGAGATCTCAGCTAGTATGGGAGCTACGACCTTGCGGATGGTCTCGTTGGATTCAGGAGGACGAAACTAAGTCAAAACCGTTGGAATTTTTCCGATAGGGCCCATAGAAGCCGAGATATGGACCTCCAAAGTTTAGGATTTTTCATTTTAAGGGTATACCCCCCCGTATCGAATTTTTCACCAAAAATTGATTTTTTTCGAATTTGAACTAACGATACCAACGGCTTGTTCCCATCACCTACAACACGAAAACACCGGGTTATAATGAGTTTCGAGAAAAACTAAGGGAATTATAGCACTTTGAAAATGCGAAAAATCGATTTTCTTTAAACCCGAAAATAGCTGTAGAAACCCTTATCAGCGGCTTATTCCCATCACCTACATTACGAAAACACCGGGTTATAACGGAATTCGACCAGAACAAGTGGAATTATAGCACTTTGAAAAGTCGGAAAAAAGTCAATTTTCGACCCCGTTTTTGAGCCCAAAAATGGGCTACAAAAATGCGAGATCTCAGCTAATATGGGAGCTACGCCCTTGCGAATGGTCTCGTTGGATTCAGGAGGACGAAACTAAGTCAAAACCGTTGGAATTTTCCCGATAGGGCCCATAGAAACCGAGATATGGACCTCCAAAGTTTGGGATTTTTCATTTTAAGGTTATACCCCCCCGTATCGAATTTTTCACCAAAAATTGATTTTTTTCGAATTTGAACTAACGATACCAACGGCTTGTTCCCATCACCTACAACACGAAAACACCGGGTTATAATGAGTTTCGAGAAAAACTAAGGGAATTATAGCACTTTGAAAATGCGAAAAATCGATTTTCTTTAAACCCGAAAATAGCTGTAGAAACCCTTATGAGCGGCTTATTCCCATCACCTACATTACGAAAACACCGGGTTATAACGGAATTCGACCAGAACAAGTGGAATTATAGAACTTTGAAAAGTCGGAAAAAAGTCAATTTTCGACCCCCGTTTTTGAGCCCAAAAATGGGCTACAAAAATGCGAGATCTCAGCTAATATGGGAGCTACGGCCTTGCGGATGGCCTCGTTGGATTCAGGAGGACGAAACTAAGTCAAAACCGTTGGAATTTTCCCGATAGGGCCCATAGGAGCCGAGATATGGACCTCCAAAGTTTGGGATTTTTCATTTTAAGGGTATACCCCCCCCGTATCGAATTTTTCACCAAAAATTGATTTTTTTCGAATTTGAACTAACGATACCAGCGGCTTGTTCCGATCACCTACAACACGAAAACACCGGGTTATAATGAGTTTCGAGAAAAACTAAGGGAATTATAGCACTTTGAAAATGCGAAAAATCGATTTTCTTTAAACCCGAAAATAGCTGTAGAAACCCTTATGAGCGGCTTATTCCCATCACCTACATTACGAAAACACCGGGTTATAACGGAATTCGACCAGAACAAGTGGAATTATAGAACTTTGAAAAGTCGGAAAAAAGTCAATTTTCGACCCCGTTTTTGAGCCCAAAAATGGGCTACAAAAATGCAAGATCTCAGCTAGTATGGGAGCTACGACCTTGCGGATGGTCTCGTTGGATTCAGGAGGACGAAACTAAGTCAAAACCGTTGGAATTTTTCCGATAGGGCCCATAGAAGCCGAGATATGGACCTCCAAAATTTAGGATTTTTCATTTTAAGGGTATACCCCCCCGTATCGAATTTTTCACCAAAAATTGATTTTTTTCGAATTTGAACTAACGATACCAGCGGCTTGTTCCCATCACCTACAACACGAAAACACCGGGTTATAATGAGTTTCGAGAAAAACTAAGGGAATTATAGCACTTTGAAAATGCGAAAAATCGATTTTCTTTAAACCCGAAAATAGCTGTAGAAACCCTTATCAGCGGCTTATTCCCATCACCTACATTACGAAAACACCGGGTTATAACGGAATTCGACCAGAACAAGTGGAATTATAGCACTTTGAAAAGTCGGAAAAAAGTCAATTTTCGACCCCGTTTTTGAGCCCAAAAATGGGCTACAAAAATGCGAGATCTCAGCTAATATGGGAGCTACGCCCTTGCGAATGGTCTCGTTGGATTCAGGAGGACGAAACTAAGTCAAAACCGTTGGAATTTTCCCGATAGGGCCCATAGAAACCGAGATATGGACCTCCAAAGTTTGGGATTTTTCATTTTAAGGTTATACCCCCCCGTATCGAATTTTTCACCAAAAATTGATTTTTTTCGAATTTGAACTAACGATACCAACGGCTTGTTCCCATCACCTACAACACGAAAACACCGGGTTATAATGAGTTTCGAGAAAAACTAAGGGAATTATAGCACTTTGAAAATGCGAAAAATCGATTTTCTTTAAACCCGAAAATAGCTGTAGAAACCCTTATGAGCGGCTTATTCCCATCACCTACATTACGAAAACACCGGGTTATAACGGAATTCGACCAGAACAAGTGGAATTATAGAACTTTGAAAAGTCGGAAAAAAGTCAATTTTCGACCCCGTTTTTGAGCCCAAAAATGGGCTACAAAAATGCGAGATCTCAGCTAATATGGGAGCTACGGCCTTGCGGATGGCCTCGTTGGATTCAGGAGGACGAAACTAAGTCAAAACCGTTGGAATTTTCCCGATAGGGCCCATAGGAGCCGAGATATGGACCTCCAAAGTTTGGGATTTTTCATTTTAAGGGTATACCCCCCCCGTATCGAATTTTTCACCAAAAATTGATTTTTTTCGAATTTGAACTAACGATACCAGCGGCTTGTTCCCATCACCTACAACACGAAAACACCGGGTTATAATGAGTTTCGAGAAAAACTAAGGGAATTATAGCACTTTGAAAATGCGAAAAATCGATTTTCTTTAAACCCGAAAATAGCTGTAGAAACCCTTATGAGCGGCTTATTCCCATCACCTACATTACGAAAACACCGGGTTATAACGGAATTCGACCAGAACAAGTGGAATTATAGAACTTTGAAAAGTCGGAAAAAAGTCAATTTTCGACCCCGTTTTTGAGCCCAAAAATGGGCTACAAAAATGCAAGATCTCAGCTAGTATGGGAGCTACGACCTTGCGGATGGTCTCGTTGGATTCAGGAGGACGAAACTAAGTCAAAACCGTTGGAATTTTTCCGATAGGGCCCATAGAAGCCGAGATATGGACCTCCAAAATTTAGGATTTTTCATTTTAAGGGTATACCCCCCCGTATCGAATTTTTCACCAAAAATTGATTTTTTTCGAATTTGAACTAACGATACCAACGGCTTGTTCCCATCACCTACAACACGAAAACACCGGGTTATAATGAGTTTCGAAAAAAACTAAGGGAATTATAGCACTTTGAAAATGCGAAAAATCGATTTTCTTTAAACCCGAAAATAGCTGTAGAAACCCTTATCAGCGGCTTATTCCCATCACCTACATTACGAAAACACCGGGTTATAACGGAATTCGACCAGAACAAGTGGAATTATAGCACTTTGAAAAGTCGGAAAAAAGTCAATTTTCGACCCCGTTTTTGAGCCCAAAAATGGGCTACAAAAATGCGAGATCTCAGCTAATATGGGAGCTACGGCCTTGCGGATGGCCTCGTTGGATTCAGGAGGACGAAACTAAGTCAAAACCGTTGGAATTTTCCCGATAGGGCCCATAGGAGCCGAGATATGGACCTCCAAAGTTTGGGATTTTTCATTTTAAGGGTATACCCCCCCGTATCGAATTTTTCACCAAAAATTGATTTTTTTCGAATTTGAACTAACGATACCAGCGGCTTGTTCCCATCACCTACAACACGAAAACACCGGGTTATAATGAGTTTCGAGAAAAACTAAGGGAATTATAGCACTTTGAAAATGCGAAAAATCGATTTTCTTTAAACCCGAAAATAGCTGTAGAAACCCTTATGAGCGGCTTATTCCCATCACCTTCATTACGAAAACACCGGGTTATAACGGAATTCGACCAGAACAAGTGGAATTATAGAACTTTGAAAAGTCGGAAAAAAGTCAATTTTCGACCCCGTTTTTGAGCCCAAAAATGGGCTACAAAAATGCGAGATCTCAGCTAGTATGGGAGCTACGACCTTGCGGATGGTCTCGTTGGATTCAGGAGGACGAAACTAAGTCAAAACCGTTGGAATTTTTCCGATAGGGCCCATAGAAGCCGAGATATGGACCTCCAAAGTTTAGGATTTTTCATTTTAAGGGTATACCCCCCCGTATCGAATTTTTCACCAAAAATTGATTTTTTTCGAATTTGAACTAACGATACCAACGGCTTGTTCCCATCACCTACAACACGAAAACACCGGGTTATAATGAGTTTCGAGAAAAACTAAGGGAATTATAGCACTTTGAAAATGCGAAAAATCGATTTTCTTTAAACCCGAAAATAGCTGTAGAAACCCTTATCAGCGGCTTATTCCCATCACCTACATTACGAAAACACCGGGTTATAACGGAATTCGACCAGAACAAGTGGAATTATAGCACTTTGAAAAGTCGGAAAAAAGTCAATTTTCGACCCCGTTTTTGAGCCCAAAAATGGGCTACAAAAATGCGAGATCTCAGCTAATATGGGAGCTACGCCCTTGCGAATGGTCTCGTTGGATTCAGGAGGACGAAACTAAGTCAAAACCGTTGGAATTTTCCCGATAGGGCCCATAGAAACCGAGATATGGACCTCCAAAGTTTGGGATTTTTCATTTTAAGGTTATACCCCCCCGTATCGAATTTTTCACCAAAAATTGATTTTTTTCGAATTTGAACTAACGATACCAACGGCTTGTTCCCATCACCTACAACACGAAAACACCGGGTTATAATGAGTTTCGAGAAAAACTAAGGGAATTATAGCACTTTGAAAATGCGAAAAATCGATTTTCTTTAAACCCGAAAATAGCTGTAGAAACCCTTATGAGCGGCTTATTCCCATCACCTACATTACGAAAACACCGGGTTATAACGGAATTCGACCAGAACAAGTGGAATTATAGAACTTTGAAAAGTCGGAAAAAAGTCAATTTTCGACCCCGTTTTTGAGCCCAAAAATGGGCTACAAAAATGCGAGATCTCAGCTAATATGGGAGCTACGGCCTTGCGGATGGCCTCGTTGGATTCAGGAGGACGAAACTAAGTCAAAACCGTTGGAATTTTCCCGATAGGGCCCATAGGAGCCGAGATATGGACCTCCAAAGTTTGGGATTTTTCATTTTAAGGGTATACCCCCCCCGTATCGAATTTTTCACCAAAAATTGATTTTT
Organism: Anthonomus grandis grandis; assembly: GCF_022605725.1. Taxonomy (NCBI): domain Eukaryota; kingdom Metazoa; phylum Arthropoda; class Insecta; order Coleoptera; family Curculionidae; genus Anthonomus; species Anthonomus grandis. The sequence goes on along the minus strand of NC_065556.1, from coordinate 21,262,667 downwards.
TTCGAATTTGAACTAACGATACCAGCGGCTTGTTCCCATCACCTACAACACGAAAACACCGGGTTATAATGAGTTTCGAGAAAAACTAAGGGAATTATAGCACTTTGAAAATGCGAAAAATCGATTTTCTTTAAACCCGAAAATAGCTGTAGAAACCCTTATGAGCGGCTTATTCCCATCACCTACATTACGAAAACACCGGGTTATAACGGAATTCGACCAGAACAAGTGGAATTATAGAACTTTGAAAAGTCGGAAAAAAGTCAATTTTCGACCCCGTTTTTGAGCCCAAAAATGGGCTACAAAAATGCGAGATCTCAGCTAATATGGGAGCTACGCCCTTGCGAATGGTCTCGTTGGTTTCAGGAGGACGAAACTAAGTCAAAACCGTTGGAATTTTCCCGATAGGGCCCATAGAAACCGAGATATGGACCTCCAAAGTTTGGGATTTTTCATTTTAAGGTTATACCCCCCCGTATCGAATTTTTCACCAAAAATTGATTTTTTTCGAATTTGAACTAACGATACCAACGGCTTGTTCCCATCACCTACAACACGAAAACACCGGGTTATAATGAGTTTCGAGAAAAACTAAGGGAATTATAGCACTTTGAAAATGCGAAAAATCGATTTTCTTTAAACCCGAAAATAGCTGTAGAAACCCTTATGAGCGGCTTATTCCTATCACCTACATTACGAAAACACCGGGTTATAACGGAATTCGACCAGAACAAGTGGAATTATAGAACTTTGAAAAGTCGGAAAAAAGTCAATTTTCGACCCCGTTTTTGAGCCCAAAAATGGGCTACAAAAATGCGAGATCTCAGCTAGTATGGGAGCTACGACCTTGCGGATGGTCTCGTTGGATTCAGGAGGACGAAACTAAGTCAAAACCGTTGGAATTTTTCCGATAGGGCCCATAGAAGCCGAGATATGGACCTCCAAAGTTTAGGATTTTTCATTTTAAGGGTATACCCCCCCGTATCGAATTTTTCACCAAAAATTGATTTTTTTCGAATTTGAACTAACGATACCAACGGCTTGTTCCCATCACCTACAACACGAAAACACCGGGTTATAATGAGTTTCGAGAAAAACTAAGGGAATTATAGCACTTTGAAAATGCGAAAAATCGATTTTCTTTAAACCCGAAAATAGCTGTAGAAACCCTTATCAGCGGCTTATTCCCATCACCTACATTACGAAAACACCGGGTTATAACGGAATTCGACCAGAACAAGTGGAATTATAGCACTTTGAAAAGTCGGAAAAAAGTCAATTTTCGACCCCGTTTTTGAGCCCAAAAATGGGCTACAAAAATGCGAGATCTCAGCTAATATGGGAGCTACGGCCTTGCGAATGGTCTCGTTGGATTCAGGAGGACGAAACTAAGTCAAAACCGTTGGAATTTTCCCGATAGGGCCCATAGAAACCGAGATATGGACCTCCAAAGTTTGGGATTTTTCATTTTAAGGTTATACCCCCCCGTATCGAATTTTTCACCAAAAATTGATTTTTTTCGAATTTGAACTAACGATACCAACGGCTTGTTCCCATCACCTACAACACGAAAACACCGGGTTATAATGAGTTTCGAGAAAAACTAAGGGAATTATAGCACTTTGAAAATGCGAAAAATCGATTTTCTTTAAACCCGAAAATAGCTGTAGAAACCCTTATCAGCGGCTTATTCCCATCACCTACATTACGAAAACACCGGGTTATAACGGAATTCGACCAGAACAAGTGGAATTATAGCACTTTGAAAAGTCGGAAAAAAGTCAATTTTCGACCCCGTTTTTGAGCCCAAAAATGGGCTACAAAAATGCGAGATCTCAGCTAGTATGGGAGCTACGACCTTGCGGATGGTCTCGTTGGATTCAGGAGGACGAAACTAAGTCAAAACCGTTGGAATTTTTCCGATAGGGCCCATAGAAGCCGAGATATGGACCTCCAAAATTTGGGATTTTTCATTTTAAGGGTATACCCCCCCGTATCGAATTTTTCACCAAAAATTGATTTTTTTCGAATTTGAACTAACGATACCAGCGGCTTGTTCCCATCACCTACAACACGAAAACACCGGGTTATAATGAGTTTCAAGAAAAACTAAGGGAATTATAGCACTTTGAAAATGCGAAAAATCGATTTTCTTTAAACCCGAAAATAGCTGTAGAAACGCTTATCAGCGGCTTATTCCCATCACCTACATTACGAAAACACCGGGTTATAACGGAATTCGACCAGAACAAGTGGAATTATAGCACTTTGAAAAGTCGAAAAAAAGTCAATTTTCGACCCCGTTTTTGAGCCCAAAAATGGGCTACAAAAATGCGAGATCTCAGCTAGTATGGGAGCTACGACCTTGCGGATGGTCTCGTTGGATTCAGAAGGACGAAACTAAGAGAAAACTGTTGAAATTTTCCCGATAGCTCCCATAGAAGCCGAGATATAGGCCTTCAAAGTTTGGGTTTCTTCATTTTTCGGGTATACCCCCCCGTTTCGAATTTTTCACCAAAAATTGATTTTTTTCGAATTTGAATTAACTATACCAGCGGCTTGTTTCCATCACCTACATTTTCTTTAAACCCGAAAATAGCTGTAGAAACCCTTATCAGCGGCTTATTCCCATCACCCACATTACGAAAACACCGGGTTATAACGGAATTCGACCAGAACAAGTGGAATTATAGCTCTTTGAAAATTCGGAAAAAAGTCAATTTTCGACCCCGTTTTTGAGCTCAAAAATACTCTACAAAAGTATATAAAAACATATCAAATGATAATAAATGTTGTTAAAAGTATTGTTAGTTTAAGAAAAAAGTATCACAGTGGTTAATAAAGGTACATTTGCGTGAAGAATTGAATAGTTTTGTGAATTAAAAAAGGAAAGTAAATACTTAATTATATACCTGAAGACATATTGAATTGAGTGGATGAGGGTCATACAAAAAGCAAAATTCCTTTTGCGTTTTTTACAGTACTAACTTACGAACGTTTATTAATAATTATTGTGAATTTTTTATGAAATTTGTACAATTATTTAATTTGAATTGTATTTTATTTATTACTATTTATTATACCAAGCTGTTTGTCATAAGACACATTTTTAAGGACCAATTTCCAAATGTCAATCACTTTTATTGAACAATAGCATATACATATAAGCTTATATATTTCATGCATTTCTTATATAAAAACAATTCGGCCGTCATCATTTCGATAAGCCGGAACATCTAATATAAGACGGCAAATAAATTAATAAACGGAAAGAGAATTACTCCCGAACTAAACTATATAAGTCCCATATTATTAGAATTAGCAATGACATCCTGACCGACAAAATTAACCTTTGTGGGCTAATTTAACTAATAAATTAGGAAATAACCTCTTGTTAATTTGCTAATCCCATGCTGCTTGCCTCGTTTGGAGACCAGATTTTAACTGATTGCGAGGTCTCCATGGTATATAATATATAATATGCAAATTTTTTCTAGATTATATATTATACCCTTCAAAGAAATGCCAATAACCTTTAAAGACGGTCTAGTATAGATCGAAGCGCTATTAAAAATAAAAATATGAATATTTAGGTAACATTTTATTTTTATTTAATTACCTGCTTGTAAGTAGTAATAACAATTTAATTAAAAATGGTAATAAATATTTTAAAATTGTTACAATAAATTATGATTTTAAGGCCTTTTATTGCTTGTTGACTTAAAATTATGCATAAATAAATATGTGTTTTTTGAAAAAATGTATGCATTACTCAAAAACGCGCAAGTTTATAGTCTACACTCTTTTTATATACATAAAACCATGTGAACCCAAAGGTTTAACCCTTAACAGCACGAAAAAAAGTTATTCCTCTAAATTAACAAAAAATCCACAAATTGTCAAAATCGCTAAGGTACATCTAGCCCTTTCAAAATGTCCGAATTCGCCCTATTATCGATCCCCCCGCAGTCGTCCTCATCCACGATCCCACTAATGGTGACAATATGGTTGTTCTCAATATTGTCCAGTTTTTCCGGTTTCTCGTACATCTGCATCTTTTTGTTGATTTTCTTCAGTTTTTCCGCCTGGAAAATGATCCTTAGGTAGTAGCAGGGCAGTACCACGCATTTTCCATCCGGTTCTTCTGCATCTATGTAGACTCCACGTACCAATAGCGAGTTGGAGCACCCCAGTAGGATCAAAAGAACTAGGGAAACTGTAAGTGTGATCCAACAGCTGAGAACCTTATTGTCTGCAATAAAAACATGATTATCTTAAAGCACTTGTACTTGTTTTTTTTTATATTAACCTGGCAAAAAGTATATGTCCAGGCACATCCAGATACCTCTCCAGACGTTAATGGTACCAACCAAGCAAACGATTATGAACAAGTCAGCAAATAGCAATCGTGCAGCTCCCGAAAGTTTATTACAAACATTTCTTACTATGGGCTGCATGATAAAGAGCACTGCTATGATGGAGTATCCCAAAATCTATAAAATAACACGAAATTGTCACTTTTCGTTAGTTTAAAAATGGTTAAGTTTTAAAGCGGTTATTTAATACTTACTCACCAAACTCCCATGTGCGGAAGCTTCCGGATCGTCGGGAAATAGAAAAATGTCCACCATGATCCAGAGACCTCGCCATATGAAGACGACCAGTGTTCCCACAATGACCACCGAGAAAATACAGTCTAGTATGAAGAATGACACTCGACCTGAAACCTATAAAGAAAGTCAACGGAATCTGTTCACATGTTCCCTAATTTAAAAATTGCCTATTTGTAAAAAGGATTTTTAATCTAGAAAATGCTCTATATGCTCCTTAAATCGTAGTTATGAACGTAGATTTGTTCATGTTTAATTTTACCTGCTCAATTCCATTTTTATTTCCAAAAGCGATTAGTTAGATTTTTTAAATTTTAGTCTAAGTTATAATCATGAGATAACTCGCCTAATAGTTTAAGCTTGTTATTTAAAAAGTCAAAGGCCTTAGCGAGTAAATCAGGTTTAAAAGATATGTACATACAGTTAAGTGTGATTAGCATAAGCCATGACATGGCATTTTTTAAAGGACGTTAAAATGTCGGAAGTCTAAAATAAAAAGAGCAATGGCCCCAACATAGACGCCTGTGGTATACCAGTTTATCTCGGTTTATTTTTGAGTATATTTCAGATAAATGTGACCAAATCAAAGAAGCTGACTCTTCCAGAAACCCAAAAGTCCATGATTGATTGTATCAAAGGCCTTTGAGTAATCAAGCAGCGCAAGTACTGTATTGTTGATTTAAGGTTCGACGACCTAAAACCTTATCTATAAACGTCAAAAAAATAAAGAAAAATATTCCAGGCTTATTAATTGGTTAATAGACTAAACATTTCTGGATTTGCAAATTTCCTATAACAGTACATTGAATTTGATTCCAGAAATTTGAGTAGCTCCAACTTGCTCTTAAATAGTATGAAAGACCAAATGATTTTTTTCAACCTTCAATTGCCTGGAAAATCTTTAAAAAATCCAAAAAAACTTAGTTATAGTCATATTGCCTGAGAAAAAAAACAGCAAATAGCATTAAGTTAAAACTAGAAAAAAATTTAAAATGATTCTTCCAACTGCCTGAAATAAATTAAAAAATTCCAACAAAAATTAAACTAAAATCATTGAATTGCTTGGAAAAAAAGGCGGAAAATAAAAGTAAAGTACCTGAAGTGCTTGAAAAAAATTAAAAATTATTTCCACAAGATTTAAACTACCTGTAATAAATTAAAAATTACTGTTTTAACTGCCTGAAAGTTACAAACGATTCTCAATTTTCTGGGTTAAGTAAAACAGATTCCATAATAAATTGAACAACTTCAGGTTTCATTAAACTAGTAAAATTTAAATGTGTTCTTCCAACATCTCTAATTAACTTTTTCTACGATTCAACTGCTTGAAAATTTTTTTACCATTTAAATTAAAATAAGTCATTTAGTAGCGTGCAAAATTGAGAAATAACATTCAATTTAGAATAAATTAAAAACGGCTTAAAGGCAATAAAAAAGTAAACGACTTGAAGTTTTAGATGTCTGGAAAAAATGAAATTGGTTCTTTTAACATTTCTAAATTTCTGATTCTTGCTAGCGCTCAACTGCCTGGCATAAATAAAGCATTCGTGAATAATTAGATTAAATTAAAGTGCTTTAATAGGAAATTTAATTAAAAGGAAATTTAAAAAAATAATTTTCTATCAAACCACTTTAATTTAACTTTAATTTGAAAAAAATCTCAAAAGATCTAAACTGTCTGAAATAAATTACCAATAAGTCTTACAATAATTCAACTGCCTGCAATAAATAAAAAAATTCTCAAAGGCAATAATAAAGTAAACTACTTCAATTTTTAAATGCTTGGAATAAATTAAATTTATTCTTCTAACATTTTTGAACGAGTTTTGCCAGTCCGCAACTGCCTGAAATAAATAAAAAAAACTAGAAAAATTAAATTCAAATGGTTTAAATGGAGACTCAATTGACTGGAAAAAATCCTGCAAGATTTAAACTGACTGGAATAAATTACATAAAAATAGCTTAATAGAGGCTTAAAGTGAGTGAAAAAAAACTATAAAACTTCATTAGCTTGGAAAAGAAATACAAGACTCCTGAGGAACTTCTAATCTAGGAGTCTGATTTTCCGTGTGTACTTGGAATAAAATTCTAAATATTCTGCATCTACGTCTATATTTAGAATTTAATATTCTTTGACAACTTAATGGATTTATTCCAGGAATCTGGTTTACTGGGAATACCTCTAATATTCTTTTTAATTTAAAATAATTCAAAAAAAAATTCCACGATTATTTGCAATTTAACCATCTTACGTAAATTGACATTCTATTCCAGGATTCCGATTTACTATGTGTGTCTATGCATATTTTAAGTATTCTGAAACAATTTAGTTAATCTAGTTTATTTAAAGTAGTAATGCGGAATTCCAGGACTCTGTTTTTGGACTTTAACATTTTTTGATAACTCGGTAGTTTTATTCCAGTAATTTGATATACTGGGAATTTCTGGAAAAACTCTTTTCAATTTAGTATAAAAAATTCCACCATTATTCGGAATTTGACCATCTTACGTAAATTGACAATCTATTCCAGATTTCCGATTCACTATGTGTGCCTATGCATATTTTAAGTATTCTAAATATTTATCTAGTTCATTTAAAGTAATGAGGAATTCCAGGACTCTGTTTTTGGATTTTAATATTCTATGATAACTTGGTAGTTTTATTTCAGTAATTTAATTTTCTGAAAGTTTCTAAAATAATCTTTTCAAATTAGCATATAAAATTCCACAATTCTTTTAATATTAACCATCCTACTTAAATTGATATTCTATTCCAGGTGTCCAATTTACTATGTGTGCCTACTTTTTAAAGTATTCTGTATCTTTATCTAGTTCATTTAAATTAACAAGAAATTCCAGGACTGCCTCTTTGGAATTTAATATTTGTTATTAACTTAATGCTTTTATTCCAGGAATCTATTTTACTGGAAATCCCTGGAATAACCTTTCGAATTTAGCATAAAAAATTCCGCCGAGTGTGATTTACTATGTGTGTCTTTTAAGTATTCTGCATCTTTTTCTAGTTCATTTAAAGTAATGAGGAATTCTAGGACTCTATCTTTGAAATTTAATATTCTTTGATAACTTAGTAGTATTATTCCAGGAATCCGATTTACTGAAACTCCCTGAAATAAACTTTTAAATAATATTTTACCTTTTTTTTGGAATTTCATTCCAGAAATGTGAATTACTATGGGTACACTATAATATTAATTCCTGGAATATTATTTTGAGTATCATTCAAGCAAAGAAAGGAAAGGCAAATTTATTTATGTATCAGCAAGTTTGGATAAACTTCACCTCCAAGAAAGAATAACAACAAAAAATATATAGGGGTTTACTTATAGGTTTAAACTGCCTGGAATAAATAAGAAATTGTATTTGTTTAAAAAGGAAATAGCCAGTTATAGTAAATAATATTATTGATACTTAAATATCTTGAATGGAATAAAATAATAATTCCAGGCATTTTGATGAGTTAATACATCAGAAACATTTAGCAACTGCAACTTTTTCATAGAAAAATGGTAGAGCATGATGGCAAACCAAACTGCTATAAAGTAATTTATTTAGAGACTTTTTTGAAGAAATAAATAAAATTATCTAAAACATTTTGGTGAGCCACTATATCTCCAAATAAATCTGAAACTGACTTTGGAGTACATAATAATGATAAGACACTTTCCAGGAAGTCCAGATTTTGCATGAGTTATCAGATTTACAAAAATATCAGAAACCACTAGAGTTTAATTCAAAGCTCTATATCCAGTGCTGGTTTTAGTATACAGCCGCTTTTGATAAATAAAGAGGCTCTTCAGGAAATAAAATTTCTACTCAAAAGCTTACTTCGAGCTTAATTCCTTGTGGCTTTAAGCTGACTAAAGTAACTCAGTTTCAATTAAAAAGCCTTTAAGAGACTTTAATTTATACTAAAATATATTTTTTTAACAGCAATTAAAAATATTTGATGAAGAAAAAAGTTTTCCTTATATGCTAGGAATAATAAAATATTTATCACAGAAGCGATTTTTTAAAATAAAAGGTTTGATCACTAAAATGTTTTTATTCCTATTCGTTTTATGTCGAGAAATGATTAATTTCAGTAGTGATGACAAGTTTTCATCTTTTCCTAGTTTCCTTATAAATGCTTAAAAATAGCATCAGGATTAGAAAGTTGATGGAGTAAATCCTTTTGTGTTGAATCTGAAGTATAGATATTTAAATTGCAAAATGTAGATCATGTTTAGGTAATTTTGCTTGAATATGGCAATACCGCGAAGGCGATCAGCCACGTGCCGCCCGATTTAAGGCGTGTAAAGCGGTGTTGCCATATGTCGACGATATAACTTGATTGTTCTCGAAATTGGCTAATTTTCCCTACTAAACATAAATTATATTAATTTCGGTTATTATCTTAAGTATCCCGGGGACAATACAAATTCCGCATTGCAATATTATTTAATCAGACAATTGTTTCTCGGGGAAAATTAAAAAAATCATTGTTAAGGTCACATGCTTGCGAAATTGTCCAGTTTATGTAGTTATTATATGGTTTTACAGTCGAAATGGCCCATTATCTTAATCAAACCACGTAACGATAAAACAATTGTGGGTTTCCGGTAGTAATAACGAAAAAATGTTTAAATTATTGGTTGAAAAGCTTCAAGGTACTTATATTTGATGGAAATGTGAAAAGTAGGCGGAAGAGCGCTATTTTGCATACGAATTCAAAATGGCGGAATATATAATTTAATTCTAATTTTTTGTGTTTGAATTTTTTAGAAGAAAAATATGGTTTGAATATATTTTACTCAAAATTGAAGTTTAGGCATTTTGCTCTTGTCTATGGACTAATTGTGCAAGGAAGTATATGAACTCCTAAAATTCGTTAATTTTAAACTTATTAGGATAATTAAAAATATTTTTATTTTTATTTATTTTTTTTCTGATTAATATTTTTTTATACTTTATTTATTAATTTTTGTTTAGAAACTTTATATATTTATTTTATATTTGCAAATATATTAGTAATTTACGTTTTAAAAATGAGGAAATTGATTAAAAAAATAAAGATAAATATAAATTTATATAATTTTGCTTAGAAAAAACGGAAAAATTCCAAATTCCTTACTCAAAATTAAAGTTATGACAATTCATATTTTAGAATTTTCAAAATCCTTTAATTTCATTATTCATATTATTTAAAAGCAAAATTTAATTATTGCGTGTCCAAAATTTCCAAAATCATAAGGTTGAAGTTTATAAAATTTGAAGACTTTGAAGACAAAATTTTAATTATTTATTTTCCAAAGTTTAATAATAAGTTTTGTTTTCCTTCTCCTTTTGCACCTCTTTTCTGTTGATTCTCGCTCTTTTTTCCTCTTTAAGCAATTTTTTTAAATAATTTTAAAATATAGTCACGTTTACATACAGGAAACACACACATACAATATACCACAACAATAATAATCGCATGAATACATCAATAAACCATAACATAATAAAAAAAAATAATTAAATATTATTACTATAATTGAATCAAGTTAAATCTGCTCTGTCGAATTATAAACTCGTTTGTTGCTTCCTTCCCATATGCGGTTAGTTCAGCATAAAACCATTACTGTCACTATTGAATTTAATTTCGCAATAACTTATTTAACTCGGCGTTTCGCTATACTTTATTGGGTCAATCCCGAGTCATCATGATGGATATGAATAATATTTTCAGTTCTTTGATTTTTTTTAATGGCGATTTTGTCAAATCTGTTCGAGTTTAAGGTCAATTTTCCCTGTTTAAATCTAATTAAGTCTCTTGTTTTTTATTATAATGCGATTCTTGTCTCAACTTTATGCTTTTTATCACAAAAAGTCTTATCTGATCATCTTTAAATCTTTAAAATCTTTATCTGACCAGTGAGAAGTACATTTTAGTAGTTTAATTAATCAGTTGAAGTTGCTTAAGCAATTAATTATTAAACCTTTATCTTTTTAATCTAAATCTTTTTATCTACAATATTTCTGGCATATTTTTGCCATTAAAACCTAATCAAGACAGAAAATGTCTGTACAAATATTTCCATAATCTAAACAGTTTAATTTAGAATATTTTCTTTAAAAATAAAACTATTCCTTTAATTAGGGTGAAGTGGGGTAAATGTAATCATGGGGCAAATGTAATCAAGCCCTATGATTTTTTTTATAACGTTTTGGAACATATTTTCTTCGAAATTCGAAAATATGGCCCTTTTTATACCCAAATTACTTTTTATTAACCTCTTAGTTCCAGTTTCAAAGATTTCCCTTTTTCTTTTTTGTACTTTGACATTTATAATAATTTTGTGAGTGCCTTCTAGGAATTTTAATTCCCTATTACTACTGCCAATATTAGTATTTAGTTGTAATATTTTGCTCCCTTAGGTAATTTTCGATTTACGCATATGGGGTAAGTGTAATTACTGAGACTGGGGTAAATGTAATCACTGACTACATTTGCCCCAGCCTCCTCCTTCATGAGTTTTTAGGCTATAACCTATCATTTTCTCTACTGTTACATGCTAGGACTAATATCGAAAAAATAGTGTAAATACTTACCAAAGACTTTAATTAATTGTAAAGACAGTGTGGAAATCTTTAAAATAGGACTGATCTAAGACTAGTTTATACAGTTTCTAGTGAGTTCCTTCAAAATGGTGAGAGTGTATAAAAAAAAGAAACAAGACCCTCCTTACAGTGCTGAACTTTTAAAAGATGCGATCAGAAACATCCAAGAAAATCGTATCAGTATTCGTGGTGCTGCCCAGAGGTATCAAATCCCATTTTCCACTCTTCAAAAACACCTACGAGGAACCCGAGGATCAAAAAGTACGTCCAAAGGAAGACCCACCGCAATACCTGCAGCTGATGAAGAAAAATTAGTGAATGCCATAAAAATCATGGAGAAGTGGGGTTGGGGGCTCAGCAGAAAGGAAATCTTAGAATTGGTGGGAAAGTATGTCACGAAAAATAATATAAAAACGCCATTTAAAGATGGAATACCTGACGAGGATTGGTTCTTATCCTTTAAAAAAAGGCACAGGCTATCTTTAAAAAAACCACAAGGACTGGAGTATGCCAGAAAAAAAGCCAATGATCCATTTGTGATTGAACAATATTTTGACATGTTAAAAGCAACCTTAGAAAATAACGACCTGCAAAATAAGCCTTCTCAGATTTATAACATCGACGAAACTAGTTTTACGCTCGATCCAAGTAAAACTAAAATTGTGGGTCGGAAAATGCCCCTGCTTCAAGAATAACCACCGGGCCTGGAAGAGAGAGTACGATAGTTCTCATGGGTGGCAACGCCAATGGGGATAAACTGCCTCCATTAATTATTTTTAAGGGAAAAAATCTATGGAGTACCTGGCTGGCTACCAAGGAATCTACCTTTCCAGGTACTTCTTATGCTGCGTCACCAAACGGTTGGATGGAAAACGAAATCTTTATAAGCTATTTTACATACAAAAACTTTTATTCGCAACGTTGTACCTGAAAGACCAATCCTGCTTTTGTATGATGGACATTCAACGCACTTAGACCCAAAACTTATCGAGGCGGCTGTCGAAAATGATATAATTGTACTTAAATTACCTCCACACTCCAGCCACCTATTGCAACCCATGGACCTAGCGGTCTTTAAGAGCCTTAATTCACGGTGGGATTCCAAATTAGCGGAGTACCAAAGAAAACATGTGGGTGTTAAAATACCAAAGAAAGATTTTTCGGTACTTGTGAGCACAATTTGGAAAGAGAAAGATCCAGCTTTACTGACATCGGGCTTTCGTAGAGGAGAAATATGCCCATTTAATAGATCTATCATCGACCGCTCTAAATATGATCCAGAAGCTCTACGAAGATATGAAGAACGTTTGAGAAATCCCCAACCTGCCACAGAACAACCTCTTAATGAATCCAGCACAAGCAGCCATGAAGAGCCATCTAGAGAGAAACCAATCACGCAGCAGCTAGCATCAGAACCGCGACCAGAACCAATAGCAGGGCCAAGTAGACCAATACCAATAGCAGCACCAAGTAGCGGTTCTGTATCATTTGCTGGAAACAGTAAGGCAATCGACCCGCCCTAACGAAAAAGAAAGAAGAAAAAGGGTAGCTTCGGGAGCTGAAATTATAACAGCAAAAGAAAACATAGAAAAAAAGAAAAACGCTGAGCAAGAAAAAGAAGATGAAAGAATAGCGAAAGATAAAGCAAAGAAAGCGAAAGAATTAGCAAAGAAAACAAAGAAGGAATAAAAAAAAATAACAGCAAAACATATTAATGAGCGCTCTTCAGATGAAGACGAACCGCAAATTTTAAGTGACAGTGAATCCGACGACATCACCTTTGAGACTTATGCAAAAAGGTTAGAGGAAGATGAAGAAGCATTAAAATAAGACGAATTGTTTCTCAAAGGGGTAGAAAACCTTAACATTGGAAACTGGGTTTTGGTCTCATTTAAAGGAAAGAAAAATATACTTTCTATGCTGATGAAGAATCGCAACCTACCATTAAGTTTTAAAAAAAATCAAACCGAAACGCGCATAGTTCAGTGTTTCACTGGCCTGAACAAGAGGACCATCACTTAGTGGCTGATCAGATATAGAGCGAGTTTTACCAGAACCCACTTTAGGGCGAAGAGGAGAACTAACTTTTCCAGTATCCTTTACCTCATATAACGTTAAATAAATAAAAAAAAAACATGTCACAGCCTGTTTTGCCCAACTTACCTACGTAATATACTTTTCAGAAAATCTTTGAGTTTTATTCCCTATCATTGCTGCACGAAAAAAGTTCATAACTTCCTTATAAATTAAGATAGGTATCAAACTATTTTTTTTTAACCCAGAATTTTTCATACTATAGTACACTTGCCCCAGATCCATCGGCAGAGTAAGCATATGGCAGTTAGGAGCCGTGAGTACACTTGCCCCATTCTCTGGGGCAAGTGTAATCAGCCGACATGTCTTTTTTATTTTGGTTTATAAAAAAAAATAAAAGCAGACAAAAAATAAATAAATATAACATCGATTTAACAAAGAAATAAGCTCTGTATCTACTAAAAATGAACCCGATTTCTCTTTTGGTTTTTTTGTTATGAAATTTTAAAGTGCCACTATCATTTTTTTGATTACACTTACCCCACTTCACCCTACTTTAATTTTTTTCTTAACTTTTTATTTTAGTTTATGGTTATCCCTATCCGACCTGTAGAGTTTGGTAATCTTTTAAAATTTAAAAATAAAATACTCTTTTAAAATCAAAACTATTAAAGGGTTAAACATTTTTTAAATTGTTTTACTAAAATTTCTTTAAATATATTTTGATGTAATTTTTTTAAGTGTTTGATTAAAAAGCATGCTAAGGTCTTCATAAAAATACATTAACAACTGCGAATTACTTTATCACTTAAATTGTTGAAATGTTAAAGATTAAAAACATAAAATTATTTATATTTAGAAGTAAAATATACCGACTAAAAAAATTTTTTTTCACTCTCCATATACAATACAGGGTGTCAACATTCCCAGTTCGCAAATATAATTAAAAATATCAAAAATTTATCATGTTTTACGATATTCCTGAAATAGCCTTAAAGGTTTTCATTGACTTTTGAGATTTTAATAAATGCAATCAAATTTTAAACTAACTTGTAATTTTTTTAAATTAAAGATATTAAAAACCTTTTAAATAATTTTTGTCTTATTAATTTTTCAGTTTTTGCTTAATTCAAATGTCTTAAATTTGAATTGAGATTTATTTTAATATTTTGTAATATTTAATTTTTCTTTTTTCTGGATCAATTTTCTTAACTTAAATAAAAACTGGAGGGTAAATATTGTTTGTAAATATTCCAGTTCTTCTTTAAATGCACAAAGTGATATCAAAATGCCTTCATAAAATGGTCAAAAGATGGAATATTCCAGGAATATAATTATAAGTATCCTAGAATTAAAATATTTACAATATTCACGGCATATACTTGCCATTAGAAGTTTATTAAAATAGATTTTTCCGCACAAATATTCTTAGAATATAAAAAATACGCATTCGAAATATTCATGTTAAAGATTAAAATGCTCCTTTAATTTAGGTTTTATTCTTCTATTTTGTTTTTAATTAATTAATTATTTAATATTTGACTTTAAAAATTTACATTTTTTAAAATTTTTCTTAAAAAAAGATATAAAATATTCCAAAAATTTAATTATTATTAAAAGCTGTTTTTTATTAAACTTTTAATAGCGATATTAAAAAACTTTCATTAGAAGGCCAAAACGTGGAATATTCCATGAATGTAATTAAATGTATATAAAACCTAATCAAAATAGAAAATGTATGCACAAATATTGACAATATATTAACAGTTTGAGTGATATAAAAAAATTATTAAATCAAATTCGTTGGGAATATTTACATTATAGACTAAAATACTTCTTTAATTTAATTTTTTAATAATTTTTAACTTATTCGGTTTTCTTTTAAGCAATTTTAAATTAAACATTTGATCTATAGAATTTACGATTTATTTTTAAATTTCATATTATTAATTTTTATTTTTTATTAATTTTGGGAAAATCGTTAATGGTAAGTACCACAAAACTAAATTTTAGAACTTACTTTCTTAGACAAAATAAGCAAAAAGCGAATACCATTTTAATAAGAAAATTTTGATTTTTCGGAAAATATTTTGATTTTGAAAAAACGGCACCAAAAATCTAATGACATCACGGGATTTTTCTAGACAAAATTAGCTGAAAACTTTGCTTTTTTAAAAGGTTTTTTGATTTTGAGACCACTGCTGGTGGTAACAAAAATTTAATTTTACCAACGGCTTCTCCAGTTAAAAACGAGTACCATGTCAATAGAAAAGTTTTGATTATTACAGAAACATATCGATATGGATAATACAGGAAAAGCTTTGGTAACAGCTCATATCAAGCTATACATTCCTATAAGTATATTCCCAAAATACAGTTTAACTAAAATGAAAAATATTCAATTAATATTTGTTTTTTGTTTAACAGAAACCTTCCAGGAATACATCAATAATTCACGATACACAACAAATGTAAAAAGTCAATTCTCATCTCATGAATCATGAAATCCTTATCACAACAGTGATTTGAAAGTATTATTTATATGTAAGTAGCCAAAAATATTTTCAATTTTTTTTAATGCCTTGTGATAAAACTTTTATTTTTATCGTGATTTTAAAGGCTCCTTAAATGTAGACCCATACAATAACGCAGCCTATTGGATAGAAAGTGATAAAATACACATGTTAACAATGATTTATCGATTTATTTTATTTCAAATATTTCGTTTATTATTTCGTTATCTATCTAAAGAATACAAAAATATTTATCTCCTTAGGAATTTTTCAGCTTAGTTTATTTTAAATAATTCCTATAGCAGTGATAAAGGAGAAAATGTAATGGAAAAAATTAAAATATTTATTACATCAATGATTTTTCGTACCACCTTGTAAATAATAATATTTTCATCATAATAGTGTTTCTCTATTAAATACTGATTTATAATTTTAAAAAGCAAAATTTTAAGTTTTGACCTTTTATTTACAATAAAATTATAACACCTTATACTGACTTAATATTATCGGGATATAGCGAGTCAGCTATCATCTCATAAATCATAAAATGTTTATCACAGCAGTGATTCGAAAGGATATCGATTTTAAAAGCTCATTAATTGTAGACCTATAGGTAGCCTATTAAATAAAAAGTGATAAAATACACGTCTCAACAGTGATTTTAAAAATTTAAAAATCTACAAGTAATTCAAATAATTTTTTATTTCTAAATACACATTTTTGAGTAGATTTTATTAATGTATGGCCTTAAAATTATAATATTTATCTCGGCAGTGATTTTTTTTTACAACTTAAATATGTTATTAGTTTTTTCATTGATATATTAATATTTAATTCAAGGGTGATCTCAAATTATGAAGACCAAAGTTTTATATTTTGTCTTTTGGCTACTATAAAATAATAACCATTTTATTATTGGCTTATATATTACCAAATATTTATGTCAGAAATAATTTTTAGCCTATTTTACCTAGAGGAATTTTATAGCAGCGAGAAAAAAAATTTCTCTTAGAAATATAAAATATTATATATATCACATCAGTGATTTTTAAATGTATGAATTGATAACCATTTAAATATAAATATATTTTTAACTCCAGATCGAACTTTTTATAAATAAATGTATTCAATTAACTTACATTGAATAAATTAATTTTAATTTTGTATCAACTTAAAATTAACAAATTTATCACAGCAGTGATTTTTCAGTTTTTTCTTCTATAAAATAATTGTTTAAATACTGATTCAAACAAAAATCTAGGCAATGTATTTATCTCATTATGTGTTTGAAAATATTAAAATATTTATCACATCAATAATTTTTGAAGTTAATAAATCTACAAGTAATTGGAATATTGCTTTCTCTTTGACTACAAATAGTTATTTTTCAGCTTATTTTAGTTAAAATAATTTTTTTACAGCAGTTAATTAAAATATATTTGAGCCAATACCTCGAATTTCTTTTTTGCTCGTTATACTTGTAAAATATAAAACATTTATTACACCATTGATTTTTAAAGCTTAGAAATCTCTAACCAATTTTTAAATAGGATGGAACTTAAATAGATTTTGTTCTTCAGTCGACTTATAAGTAAAATATTTAACTTAGCAGTGATTTTTTTGTACACAAAAATATCCCCACAAATACTTACATAAGTTTTAAATCTGGTAACAATTTTAAAATAATTATCAACATCACTATCAGTAACAATCTCACAAGGGGTCGAGTTGGTATTTCTTACAGACTTCGCCATCATCAACAGCATCAACCCACCAAAAAACGAAACAGCGTGAACCATCAAATTATCTTCTCCTGTTAACAGCGTTAACAGCTCCCATGGTCCTCTCCAACTGTTTATTACCACAACACCCATAACAATCGTGTACACCCTACTGGCCAAATACCAAGAAATTTTACCCATTTTGGGATGGAAACTGTCCTCCAACTGTGTTTGACATAGGGCAGATAACATCCTCCCACAAATTCCAAATATAGTGGAAACTATTGTGCTTAATATAAGATCTTCTGGATAGATGTAGACCGCCATAAGATCCCATATGCCTCTCCAAAAAATTATTACACATGGTGCGACAATTAAGGCGGAAAATAGAACGTCGAATACACTTAACAGTTTTAAAAGAGCTGAAATTTTACTTTGAGACATGATAAAATGACTGAACAAACAAGACCGTTTTAATATTAAAAACAAGACTATGTGGGCTGTAATTTTTTTTTAAATTGATAATTTTAAAGCCGAATTTTTTATTACATACAGTCTTAAAGTTTATGGCCATGGTATTGTGTTAAAAATTAATCGAAGTTTTTTTAAATGCCGCAATATTATTATTATGCGAATTTATTGATTGCAATGATGCAAGTGCCATATATGAGATAAATCGAACGATAATAAATAAATCGTTTATTGCTTCCGGTTACAATTTTTAAAATAAGTATTATACAACCGGCTTAGGTTGCGGAGGATCTTAAAAGTGAATGACCCTCTATTGATTTTGCGAATTTTTTTTATGTTTTTTTTTATTTATTTGCTTTTTTATTATACGTCATTACAGTTATATCGTAATTTTTCTTGTTCTCTTTTTATTTAATGTTTGTGGTGAATCAGGTTTTCTTATTACTCATTTATATCGTCATGTTTTTTTAAAAATATCTAGAAGTTACATCAACATAAAAGGGCAATAAAACGGGTACTCACATAAACTGCACTAATTTGCCACTTGTTTGTGAAATACTTGACAAGTCACATTTCGGTAGTAAAAGTCACATTTGGTAAAACAGTCACATTAGGGAATAGGATACTTTTTAATATTGTAGTCACATTTGAAAGTTTTTTGATATCCTTTTGACTTTTCCCTCTATACAGTTTTTTTAAGTTTCAAATTTTAAAGAATTTTTTTTTAAATACTAAATAAAAAAATTAGGAGTTTTAAAAAAAAGTTTAAATATCGACAAAAGGAGCATTTTAAGCACTTGATAAAGTAATTTAAAAAATTAAGTATATATTATTTATTTATTTATTATAAATTATATTAACTGGCGTATCATTTCTCTTAATAAAAAAATAGATCCAAATTAGAATTTGCATTTTTTTGTTCACGAATTTTTAACTTTTCATTTTAATTACAGATTGTTTGAACACTTTTTTATTTATAAACTATTTTTTATTTTAACTAATGAAAACATATTAAAAAAATCGAGTTAACACTTTTAAGCAGCTTTTTCAATTTTTTTTTTGATTTTTTCATTTCTTAATTTAATTTATCTGAAATTTAGACATTTGAACTCCTATATCAAATTGTTTTAAAAATTTAGTTTATATATCTCTATTTAGGTGTTATATGTATTTGTTTAAACCTTAGAACTTGGTAAATATGATTTTTTTTTAAATTTATCTTGCAACAATTTTTCCATTTTAATTATTTTTTCTAAAACTTGATATAAATTTCAAAATTTTCTGGCCAGAAGTGTGATATACAAAGACGTCAAAAATTAAAAAAACGATTCAAAAAATCTAAAAAGAACTGCCTACAAAAAGATAAATTTTTGCCAGGAAGAAGATAAAAAATGACATTCCTTAGTATTTATATGAGAAGATGCAAATTAAATTTAGAATTTTTGTATTTACAAAATTTTAACTTTTATTTACAGAATATTTTAATTTTTTTTCTGCATCTTTTTATTAATATAATAATTCTAACTTTTAATAATTTTAATTAAATTCAATTTTAAAATTTAACACTGATTTCTTTATTTTATTATATTTAAAACATCCTTATTAAAAAAAAAGAATTTTGTAAAATAGTCTATTCCTACATTTTCTTTATCTTTTTATTAGTTTTTAATTTTCTTAAATTTAGAAATTGTAATTTTAATAACATTTTGTTTTTTAATTTAATTTATATATCTTTAATTAAATATTATATTATAAAAACTTATTTTCTTTTAACTTAAGAACCTCTTAAATATATATTATTTTTACATTTACTTTGCAACGACTTCATAATAAATAATTTTTTTTATGGAATATGGATAAAAAAAAATAAAAAAAGTCTTGTGGTATACAAAGATAAACAAATCTAAAAATTTAATAGGAGCTCAAAAATATAAAGGAAAAATACAAGAAAAAGATAAAAAAAGATAATTCTTAAAATCAATATGACAGTAATAATATGGGCATTAAGATTAAGACGTTAAGTGTGAGAATACAAACATGTCAAAATAAAAAATTTAAAAGTAGTTGAAAAAAAATTAAAATTTTCAGCTGAAAAAATAACGATATTTCTTCCAAGCAGTTAGAAATTATATAAAAAGTTACTTTTTTATTGAGAACAATTTCCAGGCAATTAAATAAAAAGATGAAAATGATACCTCCACTGTTTGGTAAATAGATAATGCGGTTTTATCTAGACCAAATATTCAGGCAGTTAAGTAACGAATAAAAAGTAACTTTTCATTGACTTATTCAACTTAATTTTCCCATAATGAATCAAATGAAACTAAATTTTTATTTTCATTTAACTATCTGGGATTTTTTTTTCATTTAAGAAAAAGTACTTCAACTGCCTGTAAGAAGACAAAAATGAAGAAAACCTTTCGTCGAATACCGAATTAAAAAAATAAACTACATTTTTGTGATTCTTTAAAAAAGATTCTCAATTGGTCAGACTAAAATAAATTAAACTAATCAAATTAATTTTTTAAAAATGTCTAATTATAGAGACTTAGGAACAAAATTTCTTTAATCTAAATGGCTCAGATTAAAACAAATTAAATTAAATTGTAATCTTCCTCAATTGCCTAAAAAAATTCTATAATTTTTTTTAATACCACATTCAAATAAAAAGTTGAAAAAATGCTCAGAATTTCTTCACTCAGAAAAAAATACCTTCTTAGACTTATCTAAAAGGAAACAAAAAATACTTAAAGTCATTTGAACTGCCTGGAATAAATTATTTAATTTTACTTTACTTTCAGGCAAATGAATAAAAAATTGCTGCCTCTTATTAGATACCATGCAAACTTCTTTTCGCAGAGAATGTAACAGTCTTTTACCAATCATGGTTTAATTTTCTAAATAGTGTTTGTATCATCTGGAAATAGAGTTTTTCTGGCATAGTTTATTAAATTATACAAAAAAATATCACTTTATAACTACGCCCTTCTTCCTTCTTTATTATACATTTCATTGGCTAAAAGTAAAAGAAAATTTAGGCAAAAGACTTATTTAATTTGGTATAGTCGAGACAACTAGTTAAGTTAAAAAAGTCATAAAAACTTTTTACTCGGTATTCAACTGATTAGAAGAAAGATTTCTATTTTAAGTATTTTTTTAACTACCTGAAAAGAAAACAAAATTTTAAAGAATTTTTTGCAGGCAATTGAGATAAAATGAAAAATTTATTTAATTTCGTTCAATTAAGAAAACCTCATAAAAATAGTATATTGTATACCTAGTAGGAAAAGCTTAATTTGAAAAGCTCGAGGCGCAAGCCGAGACTGGAAATACGGAGTCCGGGAATGTGGTTTTTCCTACGAGGTCTACATACTATTTTTCCGAAAATTGGGAATCTTATTAAAAAATTAAAATTACGGTAAATTATTACTAATCATGTTAAAAATTTCAAATCAACATTATTATTTTTCCCTTAAATAAAAGAAGCCATGAAACATTGTTTCGTAACTACGGAAACGAAGTACATAATTTTAAATTGTCAAACTTGACTAGTGAAAAGTTTATTTGTGGCGTCTTTCCAAAGTGCTGATATTTTAACATTTTAAAAAGCCAAAGTAACGTGTAAAATGATGAGTGATGATGACTGTTCCATTTCTGGAACCCCTCCAGAACTCACGGAGGCAGTGAATGCTGCATCATTGGAATTGTTACCAGTAAAATCTAGAAATAAGTATAACTATGCATACAACCGCTTCATGGACTACTTTCCATTCCTCTTTTTCGAAAAATGTTGTAATGGCATACTTCTAAGAGCTTGGTTCCAAGATGAAATCTTCAACTTTATGGGCCAATTATTCAATGCTGAAGGCAACCCTTGCAATTAGACATGATGTGGATATATCTAAATATTCAAAACTTCGGGCATTCCTGAAACGGCAAGCACATGCCTATAAGCCAAAAAAAATCCAAGATTTTAACTAAAGAAGAAATAAACAAATTTATTCAGGAAGCTCCAGATAAGGAATATTTAATGATTAAGGTAACTTACAAATCTTTAAATTATATTTGGATTCTTTACATGCTTATTTATTGTTGTAGGTAGCTGTAATATTTGGAATTTCCGGAGCTTGCAGAATGGACGAGCTGGTTAAAATGACTGTACAAGATATACAAGACCTACTATCTAAACTTTTAGTTACCATACCGGATTCAAAAACCAATACATCAAGATCATTTATAGTAAACAAAATGTACTTAAATCTATACCGCAAGTATGTCTCTTTAAGACGGATGAATACCACTCGGTTTTTTTTTTAAGTACCAAAATGAAAAAGGTTGTAGACAAGTAGTAGGAATTCACCAATTTAGAAACATGCCTAAAATAGTGGCCAGTTATTTGAATTTGCCAAACTCGAAAGAATATACCGACCACTGTTTTCGTCGGTCTTCTGCCACAATGCTTGTTGATTCTGGTGGAGATATTACTAGTTTAAAGAGACTGGGGTGGATGGAAATCAACAAACGTCGCTGAAGGATATATAGAAGAGTCTCTTACTAATAAGGAAGAAGTGGCAAATAAAATTTTCACAGCAGAAAAAAATGAAGAAAGTAAATCTTAGTTATTGTCATACAAATAAAATTATTAGTTTGGAAAATATTCAACAAAATAATGCTATTAGTTTCCAAGTTCTTCCAATTTTCAATACTTGTACTAATTGTCAAATAACAGTAAATATAACAAATAATAAGTAATAATTTTAAAATATAATGTTAACATTGTTTGTGCTGAAAGTTTTAAAAATAATATTTCCTTACAGTACAGAAATAAATATTTCCTTACTGTTATTTTCGGTTGCTAGACAACAATCAAGTTGGAGGAAATATTGAC
Source organism: Anthonomus grandis grandis (assembly GCF_022605725.1). Classification (NCBI taxonomy): domain Eukaryota; kingdom Metazoa; phylum Arthropoda; class Insecta; order Coleoptera; family Curculionidae; genus Anthonomus; species Anthonomus grandis. The sequence continues at coordinate 21,239,830 of NC_065556.1, read as the reverse complement.
TTTTTCTTTCAAATATGTTGTCAAAAATGTTATTATTTCTTATCGATTTTCGGAAAAAGTTAATTTTTGCACGTTGTTTGACTGCCTGGAAGAAATTTCCTAATTTTTGTTTTTTTCGAGGCAGTTGAAGTATTTCTTCAGTTTTTTATTTATTTGCCTGAAAGTGAAATAAAATTAAATTATTTTTGTTGAAAAAAATTGAAACTTAAATTGATCCTTTAATTTTTTTCAATATGAGTAACTTAGGTTGTAACTAAGGTTGAAAAAATGACAAAAAAACGTTTTATTGGTATTCGATTCTCTTCATTTGGGTCTTTTCGAAGTACTTCTTCAACAAAATTGAGGCATTTTTGCAAGCATTTAAAAAAAAAAGTAAAAAGACTTAATTTTGATGCAGAAGTTTTAAAAATCATAGAAAACTTTTTATTTGATATTAAAGTGCCTGGTTAAAATTTCTATATTTCCGTCTTCTTCCAGACAGTTTACTTTTTGTATTTTTACAGCTATTTTTTAAGTACCTAGAAGTGAAATAAAATTAAGGAATTGGAAAAAAAAACTGAAAAAGAAATTTAATTTTTATCTACTTTTCCACTGCCTAGCAGAACTATCTCATTTTTATTCATAATTATAAAATTGCCTAAATATCTGTACTTATACTTTGTTTTCCTTTGTTCCTCAATTGAGTTAATTGGACTTATATTTTAGCATATTCGAAAAAAATGTACAGGGGATTGAACAAATTGTATTTTTTCGGAAGAACAATTTTTTTCATTAAGGAACAAATTGCTCATAACTTTGAAATGTCTTAACGAAAATACTTGGATTTTTGACTAATTTAGTTGGGCTGAAATGTTAGCGTTTTCCAAAAAAATGTACAGAGGATTAAAAAAATATATTTTTTGGGAAGAACTTTTATTTTTTTAAAATCTAAAAATTACTCATAAATTGGAAATATTTTAAAAATAATACTTCAAAAATTTAATACTTGGGTTTTTCAATTAATTTAATTGGACACATATTTTAACGTTTTCCAAAAAAAAATATATACAGGATTGGCAAAAATTAATTTTTCGAGAAGAACAATTTTTTTTATTAAGGAATCGTAAATTGCTGTTAACTTAATAATGCCTTAACGAAAATACTTGCAAATTTGGACAAAAAATATACAGAAGATGAAAAAATAGGATTTTTTGGGAAAAACTTTTTTTTTTCACAGAACCACAATTGCTCATAACCTAATAATGTCTTAACGAATTTACTTAAAAATTTGTAGGTACTTGGGTTTCTTAATTAATTCAATTGAAAATATAATTTAGATAAACGAATGATAAAATTACTTCCAGGAACTTGATACATTATTATACTAATAATTATTTAGAAATCATTGTGTTTCTAATACAAAATGTATATAAAAGTAAGGAAATCTCATATACAGCGTGTCTCAAAATGCTTTTAACAGTATAGAAAATCAGCATTTCTAAAGCAAAAATCAAACTTTTGAATCGCATCTCCATTTTTTTATATACATTGGAAAAAATTGCTCTTAAATTATTTTTTTTTTTAAACAGAAAAACAAAATAAGGGTAGTTCGTTGGAGATTAATTAAGCAGAAGTAATTTTAAGAATATTTATATATATATATTATGTATATAATATGACGTGCGTCTCTATTAAAATTGATGCGTCCCTCTATATTTGCATTGTTTATTCAAAGAAGATGTTTTTCTAGAGTACTTTTTGAAAATTAAAAATGAAAGTAATAAAAAAGGAAAATTAATTTAATTCCTTCCATGAAATACGCTATTTGTTTTTTTCTTATTACTAACAATTTAGGAAATATGGAGATTGTAAACTTTGAAACTATACCCCTCATATATTTTATTATATTACGTTGTATGTATTTGAGTGTATAGATTATAAGCAGTGACTTTAATTAAAAAACAAAAACAAACATTTCCAGGCCAAGAAGTCAAAGTGGTCATTCTCAAATTGAGATGAAAATTGCATAAAGCCTTTTTTTGTTTAGCAAACCATCAGGAATTGGTTAGTCTAGTAATAATGTAATTATATATAGTGTCTTATATAAAGGTTTTTTACCTGCTTTTACCAGGTTAATAAAAGTAAAAATTGCATAAACTTTCTCTATGTTTTCAAGTACGTGCTATGTAGATGATTACTCTTACACGCAATTTACAAACATATACACCATTTATATGTTAATATACTTACAGGAATCCTAAACATAGTAATAACTTCAAAATACCCCTTCACAGTATCATTGACAATAACACAAGGCGGGGACGAAACATTCCTTAAGGCCCTCATAGAAATCAAAGCTACCAATCCGACCGAGGTAGTCACAAACAAACTCTTAAAGTCCTTTTCCGTATGTACAGTTAACAAATCCCACGGTCCACGCCACCCATTGACGCAAATAAAAGCAAAACACGCCGTATACAGTCTACTCACTAAATAATAAAGAATTCTATTTTTATCCGGATGAAAATGCCCTTCCAAGACTTTCTGGAACAGCAAGAAGAATAAATGACCGCAAAGTCCCACGCACGTCGATATCACCGCACTGACCAACTGGTTTTCCGGTACCACGTAAATGTCCATCAGTGTCCACACACTTCTCCAATAACCGACCACGCATGGACAAACGATTAACGCGGAAAACAGTAGATCTAACACGGTTATTAATGTGTAGTAAGTGGTACCATTGCCTTGGAAGGTATCCGGGAGGCCAGCAGTACTACCACGCATGTTGCAAATTGATATTTTCTACCTCTTAGTCGTGAAACTTAAACATTTTCTATGGTGTAGAGGCCCAACGGACAGAATGGTTTTGAGCACTAAATATGATTTTTATTGTCGCTTGATAAGGTTTATGTTTAGTGGGGACAAGAAGGGGGTCACGTGACGTTCTTCGTTTATTAAATTTTATAACCGTGATTCGCGAACCTGTACGTCTTGTTAGGCATGAATGGATCAACATTAATCATTCGTTTGTTGTTATTAGATGCGGCGTTTTTACTCGCTATTGTTCGTCAATTCGGTTAAAATTGGTCGCGGTCTTATGGATCACGCTGATTTTAGAAGGATTTCATAAATTTTAATTGGTTCTTAATTTAAAATTTTGCAGATCAATTTTTTTTTGTTCTGCATCATTTAACATCATACTAATTAAAATTACCAATAAAAGATCTAAATTAATTTTTATGAGGCCTAAAGTTGAACATCGGAGAAATGAACAGCTAGGAAATTTGGTTATTCTTTGAAGAAGCGCCTTTAAATACCTTAGTATTGTATTGAATCAAAAATTAACATGACAACAATAAAGTTAATAGATTATTAATCAAACACTTAAGGAATAAATATTAGGGCCATAACACTTCACTCTAACATTATCAAAGATCAAAACTTACCTTTTTTCGCGAGTGACTGTGAAAATATTTTTTAGTAATAATACAAAAATTTTAATACCTACCTACTACCAGAAAATCTGGAATATAATAATAATATAGGTAAAGAGATCCTGTGCCAACACCACGGAGCCGTTTCAGAACATTGCATACATCTACATCTGTGTAAACGCATGTTATGATGCATAAGTGGCGCATATTACGTACACGTCAAAAGATCCCTTGGAATAAATCAACGCAGTTCTATTTTTACTGCCGAAGCTTATGCTATTATTGATGTCCTAGACTATATAACTCAGCATCCAGTATCCAGAGAGCATTTATACTTACAGACTCAATGTCCTGTTTAAAGGCCTTAAACAACAGAATTAGAAATATATGAAGGGTACAGGGAAAAAACCCGATATGTCACTTTTTATTAAAAATCTCGGTAGAGATTTGAATTCTTTGAAAGAAGACGCTTATTTTAGAGTACTAAAACCGGGAAACAACCACCGTAGTCTTGCGTAAATTAGTATCTAAAATATAGTGTACGGAATAAAAACCAGCTTAGTCCAAACGTCCAGGGAAAAAACCAGCGATGTCATGTAAACAAACCGGCTGATGCAATATTCATTTTTAAAAAAGCGTGCCAGTATTATTGTAACCGCAAAAGTGTGACTTCTTGTTTGTCTGTGTGATTAATAATAAATCCTTATGGCTTATAGTGATTCGGAGGGATCCGTTGAGAAGAAAATTATGTCTTCAAAAAAAGAAAGAGAACCGGTCGGATGTCAGAGGTCTCTAAAATGTTGAAGTTATCCACTCATGAAGCTGGACAGCCTTGTAATTGCTCAAGATTAAAGTGCTTTGAGGTACTTAATGAGGCGCAAAGAGAAGAAATATTGAGACATTTTAATGCTCTGAGCTCTCACGATAAGCAAAATTATTATTTAGCTGGTTTAATTAGTCTTACCTGTCCAGCATAGAAGACCTCGTCAAAACGAGAATACTGCCAGTTTCCATGATGCAAGTTATGCGTATCGAGTTCGAGTTCGCGATGGTGATATTCCGGTGTGTGCCAAAGCTTTTTGTCCCATTCATGGGATTACAAAAAATAAAATAAATTATATAAAGGAAAGCCTCAAGGACAGACGTGGAAAGCATAGTGCAACTCATAGGAAGGTGGACGACTTAACAAAAGGTTTGGTATGTGACCACATCAAAAGTTTTAAGGGTCGTCAGAGCCACTATAGTCTAAAAGATACAAAAAAGACGTATTTACCAGATTAACTTACAATCAAAAAGATGTTTAGCCTCTTTAAGGAAAAGCATCTAAATGCTAAAGTCTCGTATGAAACGTACAAAATAATCTTTAATAAATAATTCAATATTGCTTTTGGATACCCTAGAAGTGACACATGCGCAACGTGTAATGAATTTCAAATTAAGCTTAAAAGTTTGACTGATACTGATGAAATTATAGAATTAACCGTTATGAACGAGTTGCATAAAAGAAAGGCTGAGGCGTTTTATTCAAGGAAAAGGCAAGTTCAAAAGGTGCAAAAAAAGCAACAAAAAGGAAGCCATCTGCATTGATTTTGCAAAAAATATTTCAATTCCTAAAATTGCCACTAACGATGTGTATTATAAACGCCAATTATCTATGTACGCCTTTAATGTACATGTCCTCTCTTCGGGTCAATCTATTTTTTATACCTATAATGAAGGAGACGCTAAAAATGGATCAAACGACGATGTTGAAGAACTGCAAATCTTCTGTGATTCTGCCGGAGGACAAAATAAAAACTTTACCATTTTTCGAATTATTCATTTTGTAGTAAACAACAAAATTTATAATCTGAATGAAATAAAAATCACATTCCCTATAAGAGGACACTCCTATTTGGAATGTGACAAAAATGTAGGATTGTGGAATTTGAAGAGCCCCTTTGAGATCCCGGAAGAGTTCGAAGAAGTCATTAGGCATTCCCTTAGGATTTGGAAATCATATTTAAACACAATATATTATATATAAAAATCTAATTATTTTAAAAATATTACAACAAGTTTCAACTTTTATAAAAAAAGCCATAATAGTATCATTCTGCTGGGTTAAGGAACGTTACGGAACTCGAATGAAATTGCTCATCATCTAGCTAAAGAAGCTATTGATTAAGATATGTCCGTTGACGGATTTCAAGTCTATGACATACTCCCTTGGCTTAAGGAAACCAATTAACAATAACTTAATGAATATAGAACCAGTAACTATTTTTTATATAAAAACCAATAAGCAACTTACCTTGAAGACATCAATTAAAAATATCAACTTTAGTAGGTGTAATTATACTACGTTTATTAGACTTATCTGTGGTTAGAGCAATATAAAATGCCTCTTATACAAGATGAAGGTAGTCGAAGATCCATATTGTGTAATATGCAATAATGGAACTACTGTTGACGATCTAAATCATTGGCTTTTTGGATGTCAGTCAAGCCAACTGGCATGGCATTAATTTAATATAGAGTTAACTATTTATTAGGTAATTTTGTATAAATGGGGAAACGAAAACTTTCATTAGGTTCTCCTAGTCAAAGAATATTTAAGGAAACTCACCTTGGTGTTTACTGATATCTTCTTTAAAGATCTTCATTTAATGGTTTTATTTACAGAATTCTGTATTCTAAAAACTCTTAAAAAGGTTCTTAGTTGAAACTGGCCTTCATTTATTTAAGATATTTTGCATTTACTTTTGTATTATGACAAAAAAAATTATAAAAATTATTGCTTGATATACTCTTTTATGCCAAAATCTGAAACTGAGAATCTTTTTGAATTGTATTATTTTCTTCGTTCTTTTCCTCAGTTCTTTCTCCAGAAAATTTATTTTTCTTTTATGAATATAAAAAAAAAATTCTTTCAGGAACTTGATATACATTAGTTTCACTTTTAACCCTTGTACCCTATTTGATTTAGAAAGCAACGGCTGTCTTGAGAATTAAGCTTTATTTGGACTTTTACTCAGATTTTCTTAAAAATTCAGCATCTATGTACTTTTCCAGATAATATTGTATTCCCACTTTTCTGAAAAAGTGCCTCATATTAATTAAATTTGCCTCAATCAAGAAATGTTTAATTTTTATTTTTTCTTGTCTTTTAGAGATTATTAATAATGAAAAATTTAATCGACGGATGTGAAGATGACTATTCATATATTTGATAATAATATGAACTTTTGTAAGAATTTGTCTTGGATATCAGCTTCTTTGTTCTAGAATGGTCTGGAACATTCTTTAAAGATCATCAGTGTACCTTTAAATTACTTGCAGATTTTAGCGGTAAAACGCGATATATTTTTCTTCCACGGATATGTCAAGAAGAAAACTAGATAGTGTATATATAAGTTATCTGTGTGAACCAGAAAGTAATAGATAAATAAAAAGGCGATATAGAAAAAAGAGAAACAAATCAATTCTCTAATAAAATACCCTAATGAATGGTAGGTAATTAAATTATGGTTTCCCATTGTAATGATGTAAATTATGCGAAAAAAGCTTAATTTCCGGATGATCTAGGAAGAAGCATAAAAATTAAAAAAGAATACAGAAAGAAGAGAAAAAAGAGGGAAAAGAAAATTTTTTATATTTATATCCCCATCTCATTCTAGAATATCAAAATAAATGGCAAAAATATTATGTTTTTTCAGTTATACCAACTGTGCCATGAAAATATAATTTTCATAAGATCAAGACAGTAGTAGAGGAATAAAAAAAAGTGAAAAAAAGTTCAATTATCCCCATCTCACTTAAAACTGTCGCAATAAACTGCAATAAAATTATGTTTTTTAATTGTACTTGTGCAAACTAAGCAAAAAAAACTCAATTTCAAGACGATCTGGGCAGAAATACAAAATTGAAAAAAGGTATAGAAAATATTTATTATTTTGCTGTAAGATATTCATTGATTTGTCAAAGGCAAATGATTCTGTTGACTGCAGGAGCTTCTGTAATATAAATGCCAATATCTCAAATTCTACTGCTAGAATTTCAATGATTCCTTCAGCCATAGTTGAACCGGATATAAGGGGATCTCAAGGTTTAGTACTGATTTTATTTCCATTATCAGGTGCATGATATTAGCGAATTTGTCACAGATAATTGATTGTGTTGAGTACAGGAGCTCTTGTAATAAAAATTCCAATATTTTAACTTCTACCGCAAGGATTTTTCATAAAACTTACAATATGTCAACTACAGTAGTTCTACTACTGTAGAAGCAGTAGAAAAACTACTGCAGAAGCAATGACAATTCTTCTTAATAAATGTATGACAGAAGGCGTGATAGCCCAAGCATAACAAAAGGCCGAGGTGATTTTATAGTACAAAAAAGGAGGTTGGGAATCGACAACTATCGACCTATTAGCTTACTCCCCCACCCGTACAAACTTCTGACAAAGATAGTAACAAATAGGCTTACAGCTAAACTAGAAACTAGATGCCTATCAGCCCGCGGAACAAGCTGGCTTCCGAAAAGGTCATAGCACAATAGAACAATTACAATCCGTTTGCACTATAATAGAAAAATGCAACGAGTACAATGAACCACTACACCTCGCAAAGCTTTTGACTCCGTAGAGTTGTGGGCTATTTTTAAGGCCATAAACAATGCAAGAATCTACTCTCGATACAAGCAGCTTCTCAAACACATATACAAAAATGCGACAATCACCGTTAAAATCTCGGAAGAGATAGAAACAAACAAAATTCAAATAAAAAGAGGAGTAAGACAAGGGGACACCATCTCCCCAAAGCTGTTTACACTGGCACTGGAAGACGTTTTTAAAACTCTGGACTGGAACGAGAGAGGCATCAAAATCGACGGCAAACATCGGAGCCATTTACGCTTTGCGCATGATATAGTACTCTTTAGCCAGAATATTATAGAATTACAGGAGATGTTGGCAGAACTTCAAAGAGAATCGAAAAGAATAGGTTTAACCATGAATTTAAATAAAACAAAAGTCATGTCACCTGACAATATTCAAGTATTCACGTGTTCGTTTGACATGGGCAGCCACGGGTAAACTGTCACCCGTCTTGAGAAATGAAACTATTAAAATTAATTTGAAAAGAAAGGTCTTCAATGCCTGCTTACTGCCCGTGATGACTTACGGAATGGAAACCATGACACCCACTGTTAAATCAGCTAACAAGCTTAGGATCACCCAAAGAGCCATAGAGCGGATGATGCTAGGAATAAGCCTGAGAGACCATATCACAAATGAGAGTATTAGACAAAAAACTAAAGTTGAAGACGTCATAACACGCATAGCCCACCTAAAATGGAGCTGGGTAGGACACGTCGCCTGACAGGACGACTTGAGATGGTCAAGACACATCGTTTAATAGAGACCTCGCATACATAAACGCAGCATTGGCAGACCACAGTTACGCTGGCTCGATGATGTCAAAAACAAAGGGGACAACAGATGGCACCAACTGGCACAGAACAAAGAAACATGGAATAATATAGGGGAGACCTTTGTCCAGGAGTGGACTGTGAAGGGTCACTGAAAGAAGAAGAATATGTCAACGTTTATTGCAAAAATTTTAATGATTCTTTCAATCATAGTTTCAGCCGACATCAGGGCATCTCAGAGTCCAATAATGACCTCATTTTCATCTTCATGTACTAAGATATAGATGGATTTGCTAGAGATTATTGATTGTGATAACTACAGAAGGTCCTGTAATAAAATTTACAATATTTCAACTTTTGCTGCAAGGAATTAAATGGTTCCTTTGTTGACAGCTGAAGTGGACATCAGATGATCTCGCGGTTCAATAACGACCTCATTTCTATTACCAGGTGACAAGATATTAACGAATTTACTAGATATAATTTATTGTAATAAAACTTACAACATCACACAGTTCACTTGCAGTTGAAGCGGACATCAGAGGATCTTAAGGTAACTTCATTTTTATTTTCAGGTGCTAAGATATTTATGAATTTCTTAGAAATAATTAATTGTAATAAGTACAGGAGCTCCCGTAATAAAATTTCTTATACCTCAACTTTTACAGCAAGGATTTCAATGATTCCTTCGTACACAGCTGAAGCGGACATTAGGGAATCTCAAGGTTCGATGAAAATGACCTTATCTCATGTATTAAAACTGACAATATCACAAATTGTACTGCAAGGATTTTAATGACTCCTTCAAGCGCAGTTGAAGCGGACATCAGAGGATCTCAAGGTTCAATAAAGAGTTCATTTTCATTACCAGGTGATAAGATACTGACAAGATATTGACGAAAATCAAAGGCAAAGATCAATTTTTTTATTTAAATCTCCATCTTATTCTAAAATTGAAAATGAATTGTCATTAAAGTACGTTTTTGCCTTACAGTTGAACTAACCATGCCAGAAAAACATAATTTCCAGAAGGTTAGGGTAGCAATAGAGGAATAAAAAGGTGAGTTAGCAAAAGAAGAAAAATGTTTAATTTTCATCATCTGGCAGAAAAACACAATGGAAATGATGTTAATAGTGCACTTATAAAATGAAACATGCACAGACATTCAACGTCAAGTTTATAAGTCAAAGAGTTTCACTGTTTGACGTTTAATTCCTCAACGTCAGTTTATATGTCATTACTGTATTAAAAAATCGGTAATTTGGCAAAAACGTCAAATTTTTCAATGCCGCTTTATCGTTGCAGATAATATATCTCAGACATCAAATACACTTAGATCGAAAAGAGTTGTCCAGTTTATTTAAATCATATCTTCTTTTTTATGTAATGTTTATTATAGTTTACAATTTATTATCATCTTTTTATTAGGGATTTTAAGTCTAATTTTTTTCTTTTGTCATGAGATTTTTGCAACTTTCCACATTTTAATTTTTTTTTTAATTTTTCTGCTGATTTCTTCTAATTTGAATGCGATAAACCATGATTTTATCGCAAAAAATAGCAATAAAATTGTATTTTTCATTTGTAATCGTGAGAATTAGATAAGAAAAACACAATTTCCACATGATTCAGGGAGTACTAGAAAAATTAAAAAAGGATATAGAAAAAAGTGGGCAAAGGTCAAGTTTTATATATGTATATCCCCATCTCACTCTAAAATATTTTATTGGATGGTGATAGAATTTTGCTTTTTTATTGCAATATGATGAAATATACCAGAAGAATTCATTTCTAGGTGAACCAAACAGCAATAGAAAAATTAAAATAGGCAAAGGAAAAAAGTCAATTTTTACGCTTATAAAAAAAACAAATAAAGGTTTGATTTTGTCATTGTACAACTTAAACCAAGAAAGAACATAAATTTCAAATGATCCAGAGAGTAACAGAGAATTGAGTTAATGTAGACATAAGAGGAAAAAGTTCAATATTTATACTTAAATCCGCCTCTCAGTCTAAAGCATTACAATGAATACCAATAGACCGTTATGTTTCCGATGGATGTAAGCATATAGGGAACAACTCAATGTTCCTATTTAAATCTCCCTTTTACTTTCTTTTTTTCCTTTGTAAATATACAAACAATATCACAAAGGCATAACTTTCAGAGTACCCAGATCGACCCAGAGAAATGAAAAAACAATTCAAGCATAGGAGAAAAAAAATTATAATTAGGTGTTTTTGTTGTAATGGTACTACCTATACTAGAAGAATTAGATTTCCAGATGGTTCAAATAATAATAAACAAATAAATAAACTAGAATTTTAAATTCAATTATTAATAATTAAGTTAATTTCTTGGATACAAAAATATCTTAACGCAGCCTCAACTTAGCTTTCAGTGTTTTCACATGCTTGAGGAAGTTTATATGGGTCCTAAGCTACGATCTTTTGTGACCTAGACAAAGCCTTTGACGAGGTGTCTTACAAGATACTACTTTGGAAACTTAAAGTGATTTATATCATTATTATGAAATAAATTTTGGTGGACGTGAATCTGAAGAATCTGAGATAGTTTGTGGTCCTCTCCTACTTCTTATTAATGTAAAAGACCTATCTTTAATAATTAAGCATGTATACACCTTTTGCTGATGATACCACCGTTCCTTAACATCGTAGAGATACAACTATTTTTCACGGAACTTTTGTTACCCCATCTCACTTAAATATCTTAAAAACGGGGCAATAAAACCAAATATTCACTATTAAAATAAATACGTTTATATTTATAATAAACTTTATAAAACTTAATCATATTATTGTAAGTTATTACCAAAGACAAATTTCTTTCTTTCTATAGCTATTCAAGCATACACTTGACGAAACAAGTATAGAGAGCATAGCAATATAAGACAATCTATTTCTAGCACTACTGAGCTTCCTAACATCACAATATAATACTTGATGCATTTAATACTTGCAACTTATTTCATAATAGTTTATATTCACTGAAAATATCATTATAAGGAACAAATAAATTGTAAAACCTTGTAAATGTTTTGCAAAGGTCAAGAGACCCCGTTTTTGTTAACATTATTATTCTTTTCGTTTTTCTCGTCGTCATTGATGTTGATAAGGTGGTAATTTATAACGTTAATCGTGTGACTCTGGTTTGCCAAAATTCCGTTTAGCATATTATTAAGGTCAGTTTTTTTGCCCTTGCCCGTCCAAATATTGAACCACGTATCGTATTTTTCTTGGTCGAATATCACTTTAAGGTAGTTACAAGGGAAAATGACGCAGGATCCGTCGGGTTCTTCGGCGTCCAGGCATACCCCACGTACAAGAACTGAATTGGAGCAGCCCATTATCATCAGGATGAGCATTGGGACACACATGGTGATCCAGCAGCTGAGTTCCTCATTTTCTGAAAACATAAAATAATTTATTTGTTAACTTTTTTTATATTTAAAAATTTGATTGAATTGTTAAATACATTCGATCTTTTTGTGGAATTTTTCTTTAATTGGGATTTAAATTTAGATGAATATTCTTATATTTAAATAATGCTTAAAATTTGGAAAACATATTTTAAATGAAATTTTTCATTAAATTTAATAAGAGAGAATAAGTCAGAAAAATAATCAACTCTTAGGGGCAGTTATGAAGGCAACTGTTCAATCTCTTCAACATTCATTCGGTTTTATGTAACTTCTCTTTAAACTGATCATTCATAAAAGGCAATTCCTAATTAAATTAAATTTATTCATTAATTTTATATTCACTTCATATTTTTTGTAACATAATTACGTTTTAAAGAGTAGTTTTTGTGGATCAAACTTAACCCTTTAAAGCCTTAGATGCAACTTTCAACTTTTAAAGCTCTATTTGAATATCATAAAATAATCATTGATTTTCTTCATGAAATCCTACATAAACTATAAATCCAACGAATAAATAAAAAAACCACGAATTAGTTTAATGAATAAATTATCTAAATCTCTTATTGGCCTTTAATAAATATTTATTCAGTGCATAGATTTTAACGAATAAATTCGTGAAACATAAACAAATTGTTTACGATTTTAATTGTTAACGAACATTTTAAAATTATAAAAACCAAATTATCTGTGATTGAATATTCATTAACTAAATCAAAATAATTCTCAATAATTAATATTGAAAATATTTCACTTAGCTCTCATATGTGAATTTAATCAATAATTTATTTCAAGAGCCTTTCTAACTTCTTCAGGAGAAATTGCATAATTAAATAATAAAAAATACATATTTAGGAATTATCTGTATTAGTATTAATTAATCAAATAAATTCATAAAAAATAATTAATAAATAAGAACTTGACGTGTGAATAAAACTGATTAGGTATTAATAATGAATAATAGCCAACATATTGGACGCTCAACCAAAAATGTATGTACTAGAATAGTTTAAAAAATAAAAAACGTAATATAAACAAACAAACTTACCTAAAAAATTACATTTTATAAACTATAAAAATATAAACGAATGAGTATAAAGAATTGTTAAAACTTCGATTATGGTAAATGTTATAATAAAATATACATCTTTGCTATATATTTAATGAATTAAAATTAAAGTGAATTGAAAGTATGAAAATAAATAAATTGTGACGAAAATAGTTAAATAAATAAATATTACCAATAATAGTCAATATAATACAAGCAGTTGAGATTATATTCAAAATGAATATAATTACGTGTAAATAGGTATTAAATCCTTAAAAATTTTGGTTAAATATATAATTTAAATAAAAGCAATAAAAAAACATAAAAATATTTATGTTAATAAAGTTTTAATATATCAAACAATTTTATAAAAAACCAAAATACACAGAAAGAAAATTTACTCTTTAATTACTTTAATTCGTATTAAAATTTACAATAGGTATTAAGAATATACATTTTACGTATAGTAAAGAATTATCTGTATTTGTTCGATCTCTTAATTAATTAAATAAATTCATAAAAACTTACTTAATAAATGAAAATTTGATGTTACTGCGCAGTTGTAGAATTAATAAATTATTAAATAAATATTTGTAAATTAATGAAAGTGTGAAGAGAACAGATCTATAATTAATTAATTATTAAAGTGGCAATCATATTGAACACACAAATTAAATTCTGTATGATTTAGGGAACAAATACTAGAAAAATTTGAAAAAAGTAATATAAAAATAAAATGTTTCATTTATTAATAAAAATAATTTAAATTAAAAAAAAAATCAATAGTAGCTATGAAATATAAGTGAATTAGTACAATAGGTTACCGTAAAACAGGGCTACTTTGGCACACGGGGTAACTTTGGCAGAGCGTGCGCGCCTTTGTTAATATTAGGCTTGTTTGTCTAGTTTTAATATTCAGTCAGAGACAACCAAATTGACGTGCAACTAAATAGAAATTTTTATCCTATTGTTGTTGCTCTCTTTAATCTGTATATATTGTATTTCGTTGTCTCTCTCTTACCTTATAAAAGGTGAGCTAAGGTGGCGCCACAATACTAATCTTTCGCAATGCTAAATGTATTTAGTTATCAGAGCAGTCAAGAGAAAACATTCTTCCATCTCCGTCTAAATGAATGCAAAAATACGGGATAGCTTGTGTCCAATTCTCTAGTATTTCTAAAATTATAATTAAGTACGGCAACAGTGCAATCCTTGCTCAACATGAACCCGTGAATTTCAATATGGCTGAATAGTTGTTGTTGCTGATTAATTTTGTTTTGTTTTACATCATTAGTTGAGATTTTGGACGAGTGCTTAAACTTTACGTATTTTATTACCTACCGGATTTAGGTGAACTTGGTTATAGTAGTTAGTAGTTGTAGTTTTTTGTAGGATACAGATTTTAGTGTTTTGATTTGTGTTAGGAACAGAAATATGTTCATTAAGGTAATTGTCAAGGCTGTAGTTAAAATAAATATTCCAAGGAGGTTCAAAAGGAAAAATTAAGAGATTTGCAAAAAAAAACATTAAAAAATAATAAAAATTGTTACACCAAAGGATATATTTTTTGGAATATTATTATAGTACTGTGATAATTAAAATGTTTCTATATTTTAATTGCATTTATGTATATGCATGTTACTGTTACCATTTTAAATTATAAGTTATGAAAATAATTAAGAAAATGCATGCACATATTATAGTTATACCATATACTGAAAATACAATACAAGATGTTTCAGAATTATATTTAGTTTATTTAGTTCCCCAATTTAAATTTTAATTGCATTGTTTTAATTAAAATCAGCCGTTCTGTCTCAGAACATAATTATGATGTTCTGACTTCTGAGACATAACGGCTGATTTTAATTAAAATAAATAATTAAATGCTTAATAGCCGAGGTTTGAATTATGGCGGCAAACGCTATCTGCGCCATCTACGTTTACCTTTCACGAAGAGAGACAAAGCTGGAAAATAATCGAATATTTTATTAGCACACAGCTGCGCGTTGCAGTGTTTGGTTGTCTCTGATTCAGTGTCCGAGAGTTGTTCAGACAGGTCGGTATGTTCCGCGGCGCGAAGTATAGTGTGAAATTATAGTAGGTTGCCTCGATCAAGGATCGAGGCCCTATAAAAACTACACGGAACAAAATTTAGCGAATGCATTGCAAGCTGTTAGGGAAGGAAGGATGTCACAATTACGAGCTTCCAAAACATGGAAAAACCTAGAGGCACTCTTCAGAATAAGCTGTTTGCGAAACATGAGGGTCGTGTAGGTCACCCCACCATCCTTACCCAACAGGAGGAGAGGCTAATTTCAGAGACCATCAACCAGGTAGCAGATTGGGGTTTTCCCGTTACTGTTAGTGACGCCAGAGAAATCGTGCAAAAATATGTTACAAAACAAGGCAGAAATATTCCTGGATGGCCCAACAATAGACCAGGACCCGACTTTATTGAAAAATTTATTACCAGAAATAATATTAGCATTCGATTGGCATCTAATATTAAGATGAGCCGATATAATGGAGTTTTTCGATAACATTATACCTGTTCTGGAATCCATTTCTGCGAAACAAGTGTTTAACTATGATGAGACTAATTTCACAGACGATCCCGGGGCCAAAAAAGTTTTAGTTCGTAGGGGTACTAAAAGGGTTGAAAAAATTCAAGAACATTCGCGTTCAGCAATAAGTGTAATGGTCTGCGGAAGCGCAAATGGAATCCTACTACCACCAATGGTAGTCTATAAAGCCAACAACATTTACGAAAATTGGACTGTTGGTGGCCCTCTAGGGGCAGTTTATGATAACAGCAGCAGTGAATGGTTCGATATGAATCTCTTTGAGGTATGGTTTTTTAAACTGTTGCCGCCCCGCGTCAAAGAAAATTTTAATGGTGAATCAGTTGTTCTTTTAGGTGATAACCTAGCCTCACATTTTTCTCCAACCGTGGTAAAGGCTGCTAAAGAAAATAATATTTATTTGGCTCCTTTACCCCCCAATTCAACTCACTTTATGCACCCTTTGGACGTGGCTTTCTTTGCTCCCATGAAAAAGAAATGGAGGGCTATTTTAGACGATTGGAGAAAGACCAGTCGCGTAAAAGGCCTTCTGCCTAAAGAACTCTTTCCGAATCTTCTGGATCGCTTGTGGAGATCTCTACAGGAAAGAGTAGAAGACAATTTAAAATCCGGATTTTGTGCCACCGGAATTTGTTCATATGATCCGCAGCAGCCTTTATCCAAATTGCCAAAAACTCCAATTGATGCATCTACGAGTGATATTTTGAATGATAGTTTATTAGAGTTTCTTCAGGAGACACGTGGACAATCAAGCATTAACCCTAAATGAAAGCGGGGACGAAAAATTATTCCCGGCAAAGAAGTCGATTGTGAAGAAGCTAAAGAGGAGCAAGACAAGGAAAAACTAATTGAAAATGAAAATAATGACAAAAAGAAGATTGCGGGAAAAGGGAAAGGAAAAGCAAGAATTTTTTAAAAATTGACATTAAAAGATGTAAATCTACCATCATCTTCAAGTACCCACAATGAAGACGAATGCGGAATTTGTGCTGCTTATTGGTCTGGTTTATACTGGACCAGACTGGATTTTATGCAATGGTTGTTTTAAATGGACCTGTGGTATTTGTAACGAGGGATCCAAAGAAAAATATTATACCTGTGAGGCATGTGAAGATGATTAGTATTTATGTTATTTTGATTTAGTTCCTTTCTTTTACTGTGCCAAATATTAGAAAAATATAGTGTTTTGTTTATTTTGTTTAAGAATATAGAAATTTCATTAAAAATAATGAATGTTTTATTTAAAAACTAAAAAAAAAAAGCCTAATTTGGTGCCAAAGTAACCCCAGGATGGGCCTACATTATGTTTATTCACATTTCCATTTGGGTGCCAATGTAACCCCAAACACGAGACGCTTCTTTGGCACCCATCTTTTTAATTTTTTTTCGAAAACGGTTTGTTGTCAGAACCCTATTTTAAGGCAGGTTATAAGTATGACCCGTATTGTTACTCTTGATTTATTACTCTTTTTTCAAGTTGATTCGATTATAAATGCAGCGCCTAGAATCAAAAATGCCTCAAAACCTGCACAAAGTAGCCCCGTTTTACGGTACATATTCTTAAATTATGGCTGCATGTAATATATATTTGCTATTATATTAAACGATAAAACATGATAATTGAAGGTATGTACAAATATAAATATAATTAATAAGTTGATAATTATTCCTAATAATAATAAGTAAATTAAAAAATAAATTTTTCGAAGTTTAAGGATTAATTATGGACATTTTGGTCATGTATACTTAATAAATCAACAACATTTTAATAAATTATTCAAAAAAATAAAAATTTGTGGTCTAAAATATAATTTAGCAACAAACTCAAAACTAAATTTATTAAAATGAAATTAATCCTTTAATTACTTTAATACGTACTAGAATTTACAATATTAAGGCAATAAAGTTTACCATTTATTACACTCATTTCGTGAGGATTATTATCTAATTATATATGGCTTACTCCAGTAAATTATATTGTTTATACGCACATTCTGTACACATCATAGCATATTTATAAATTATACATTAATGTAACTAAAATTTGAGAAAAATTAAATATCTTTTATGAATAAATTAAGAGTATCTAAAATTGTCTGTTATGGAGTGATATAATCCAAGGGTAAGTTTAATATAACTTTAAGCAGAGCTTTATGAGTTTAATTACAATTAAGTCTTACCTGGTAAGAAATAAATGTTTAAAAGCATCCAAATGGCCCTCCAAGTAACAATAACAGCAATAACCGAAGCCATCATGTAAGCATCTGCTACCAGGAGCTTTGGAATTCCATTTAGGTTATCGCATAGTTTTTTCATAAATGGTTGCAACAGAAAGACGATTGCTATGATTATATACCCCAATATCTTCAAAAAAAAATTTTTTAGTAATATTTTATTTATTTTTTAAAGAGTACTTACCAAGCTGCCCCAAGCAGACCTAACCTCGTCCTGTGGGAAGTAAAAGACATCAAATAATAACCATATACCCCTCCACACGAACATTCCCAAGTTGCTGACAATCGAAATGGAAAAAATAACATCGAGGACGTAAAGTGATATCGTTTCAGATGCCTGCAATAAAATATTTTATTGATTATAAGAGGCTCGAAGGACCAATTATGCAAAATTTCTTGTCATTATTGTGACAAGAAACTTTAACAAAATATTATGTTATTGGGTCTAATTAAAAAAAAGCACAAATATTGTGTAACTATGTTTATTTGTTAGGCTCATTGTTAATTAATAGGAAAAATCCGGCTTGAAGGACCAATTATGTAAAGCTGTATTAAAGATAAGGAATTTAGAAGATCAGTTAGGAAGACTTTAGATTTTATACATATTATAGCTTGCACTCATATACTGGTTTCTCAAAAGTTCCTTTCTTGCTGGATAGACCTTCATGATCATGGCAAATGGCTTGGAGGGTAAATAACTCATCCCACTTTGATAGTCCCAGTACAATTCCTTTGGCCTTGAATACCCTAAATCATGATTTTTCGCTACAACAAACCTAGAAACTGTAAAAATAGAAAAACTGGGTACTTTTCAACATTTTTCTAACCTCAAACTCGCCGGTCCTAACAAGTTTACCTCCCCAGGATCAGAGGGTCGAAAATCCTTGAGCATTTCAAGCTGATCTTCTTTCATACTGGATATATTTCCAAAATACACATTTTTATATACGTCACTGCTGCTCCCCATAGAACCAATCATATCCTGGATATTTTTTGGATATTTCGTCGATTCTTTAGCACGTGGGTTGAGGTGTAGAAACGTTTTTACTAACAAAGGGGTCTTTTCCACCATAGCCTTTTCTTCTGTAAAACCCCTTGGCAACTCGAAACTATTCGGAGATTTTTGGAATGGTTTTGGATAATCTTGCCATATCCAGGTTGCATCCAGCCTTTCACTGTTCGGTAAGGAGTCCAGATTTTGTAGTTGGATGCATGTTGATACTGTTATGAAGAGTGTCAGCTAAAAAAGAATTAGTGAATAACTGAATAAAAGGCGTCCAAGGAGTGCTAAGGTGTAGGGCAGAAGATAATATAAAAAAACTTGTTTTTATTTTTTTTTAGAAGTACTCATGTACAGGGAGTGTAAGAAAATGAGAGCAAAATGCACACTTGATGGTCAAGCGATAGTTTCAAGATGTAAAGAAGTTTATAGTAAGTCAGTAGGACAAAAAGAAGAAGAAGTAGAAGAAGAAGAAAAAGAAGAAGGATGAAAATATAACATTGTTGGTTAAAAGTGAGTGCTCAGAAGGGTATTAAATTAACTAAAATTAAAAAGTATTAGAACTGGTGATTGGAAGTGAGCGATTAACGCTCTATTGAACTGATAATTTAAATGTCAAATAAAAGCTACATTTTGTTTTAAAGTGATTTGAGTTATATTGTATTGACTATGTCCTAGTTCAAAAGTGGAAATTGAAAGTCATTAAAGATGATTCCAAGTAATTGATAGGGATTAAAATGATAATCTCAAAGTTTTTATGGTAAAATTTGATGTCCTTGGACAGGGATTAGAAGTAATTGATAGTAGATGAAAGGAAATTGTAATTGGAAGTAATTGAAAACAGGGATTAAAATTAAGGTTAAAAGAGTGATTAAAAAAAGGCGTTTTTTAAGGATTGATATTGTATTAGGCTGACAACGTGTATTAACCCAACTATTTTAATGTTAAAAGTGATTAGTGTTGGAAATACAAAGAAAGTTATTGGAATTGTATAACATTGACTGAATCCTAGTCGCAAAGTTCAAATCATTAGAAGTGATTGAAAGTAGTAGCAAACGAGTGATAGAAAACGTATAAAAAGACCAAGTTAAGGTTAATATAGTTAAATGCAATTTAATCCAATCCAATTCAACTGAAGTTATAAAAATTGACCATAAAACGCAGAAATGAAAAAAAGGTTAAAAGTTCCTGGAATTAATAGGAATATAATAATTGTAAAGTAACAATTAAAAGCGAGTAGTTAACACTATATTAAACTATCAATGCTAAGGTTGGAGTGATTGAGTCGAAGGATATTGCACTGACTATTTTAATATTAAAAAAAAATAAAAAATGAATATAATATAAGAAAGTTATTGAAATTCGTATTATAATTGGTAATAGATTGGGCATTTCCTAATTGGAAAGTTGAAAGTCATAAGAAACGGTTGCAAGTGATTAAAGGTGACTGATACGACCAATAGTCAACAATTTCAAAGCTAAAAGAATGAAATTGGAAGTCATTTAATACGATTAAAATTAATTGAAGGTGGATGAAAGGAAGTGATAGTAATTAAAATTAAACAGTAGAATTAGCACTAAGGGATTAATTTAAAAAAGTTAGAAACCTTGTATTGAACTGACAATGTTGGTATCAAGATATGTTATCCTTACCATTTCAATGTAATAAGTGATTATAAATGGAAATTTATAGAAAGTTATTAGAATACGTTCTAGTAACTTTATATTGGAAATCATTAAAACCGATTGAAAGTGATTGAAAGCGAGTCGAGAAATTTAAAGTCATTGAAAGTGACTGTAAGATTGGAAATAATTAAAAATAAGTGCTAGGAAGCGTATTTAAAATGACTCGAACTTATGACAGTGACTGTAATTAAATATAGAATATAGAATGAAGGTTGAAGGAAGAGATAACAAAGATAAGCAGTGGCTAAAATTAAAAGTCATTAGAACTGATGAGTGAAAGTAAGTGATTGACACCGTATTGAACCAAGAATTTCAATGTGGAAAGTGATTGGAATCGTATTACATTTACCGTGTCCTTTCTGATTAGAAAGTTGAAAGTCATTGGAATACAATGAAAGGAATTAAGAATTAGGACTGTATTAAAAGTAAGAAGTAGAATTAATACTGAAAAAAGATTAAAAATAACTGAAATTATACATAATTAATTAAAGGTCATAATTAAAAATGAGTGATTTACACTATATGGAACCGTTAACGTAAATGTGATTGAGGCGAGGCTTATTGGATTGACAATTTTCATACCAAAAGTGATTTAAATTGGAAGTATATAAAAAGTTAATGGAATTGCATAGTTGGAATAGTTAAATTGGCAGTCATTAGAATTGACTGGTATTAAATATAAGAACTAAAATTATGTTTTAAGGAATAAATTAAAAACGGTTAAAATTGACTGAAATTAAAAGCAATTAGAAGTTATGATTGCATTTGAGTAATTGACACTGTATTGAACTTATAATGTTAAGGTTGGAGTGATTGAGTCGAAGTGTGTGGAACTGATCATGTTAATATTAATTAATAATTCAATGTCAAAAGTGATTGGAATTTCAAGTAAATATTAACTTATTGGAATTTTATTACATTGATTATGTCCTGGTTAAAAAGTTGCAATTGAAAGTCAGTAGAGATAATTGCAAGTGATTGAAGGTGAGTGATAGTTGAAATAGTGAAACTGGAAGTCATTAATTGGAACGGAATGGAATTAATTAAAAGTGAATAATAGAACTTGAATTTAATTAAAAATAGGGAGTAGAAGTGAGGTTCAAGGAGTAATTGAAAAATGGTTAAAAATAATTGAAATATATAAAATTAATGATTGAAAGTGAGTGATTTACACTGTTTTAAACTAAGAATTTAATGTTAAAAGTAACTGGAATTGTATTATATTAACCATCATGTCCAACTTAAAAAGTTGAACTTGAAAATCATTAGAAATTATTGCAAATTATTAAATGAAAGTGGTATAGGTATTAGACTGATAATATCAAAATTGAAATAGTAAAATTAGAAGTCATTGTAAGGAATTAGATTTAACTGAATGTAAATAAAGTCACTGCAATTTAAAGTAAGGCGTCGAATTAAAATGGAAGAATTAGGGATTAGAAATTTAATAGAATTAGAAGGGATTATTCAAGGTGAGTGACTGATAATGTAAAGGTTGAAGTGATTGAGTCATGTGGTATTGATCTAATCATTTCAATGTTAAAAATAAATGAAACTGGAAGGAATAAGAAAGTTATTGGAATTGAATTTCTTATTATTTATTTCATTTTGCTTTAATGCTAGTCCTTAGAATTAGGGTTAAAGGAACAGAAAAAAAGTTTATAGTATTGATTAAAAGTGTATGATTGACACTGTGTCAAGCTGACATTTTTAATGTTGGAGTGATTGAGTCGAGATGTATTGAACTGACCATTTTAATATTAAAAGTGGTTGGAATTGCAAGTTTCATTGATTACTGTTTAATTGGAATTTATAAAGTTATTAAACATGATTTCAAGTTATATAATGTGAATAATAGCACCCTTATGAAAGTGATAATGTTAAGGTTAAAATAGTGAAATTTATTTATTATTAGAAAAATAGTGATAGGAAGCGTAATAAATTAAAAATTCCAAGTTTGCAGTGGTGCAATTCAAACTGACCGTAAGATTAGAAAAAAAATAGAAAAAGTAGAATTAAGGGTAAAAGAATGGATGAAAAAAGTTAAATGTAATTGAAATTAAAAGAAATTAGAAATGATGATTGAAAGTAAGTGATTGATACTGTATTGTGTGTAAGTTATTGTACTGACTACTTTAATGTCAAAAGAGGTTAAAAATTGCAAATATTTATTAAATTTTTAAGAGTCATATTACATAGACTATATCCTGATTAGAAAGTTGAAATTGAAAGTCATTTGAAGAGATTGGAAGCAATTAAAAGTGAATGAGAGGAAGCGATTGTAATTTAAAGTAAGAAGTAGAATTAAGGTTAAAGATATTGAAAAAAAATATAAAAAGAATTAGAAGTGATAGTTGAAAGTGAGGGATTGTTACTGTATTGGACTGATTATAATTTCAATGACAAAAGTGATTGAAATTTCAAGTAACTACAAAGTTATTAGAATTAAGTTACATTGTATTATTAGAATGGAAGTAAGTGGTAGAAGTAATTAAAAGTGGATGAGAGGAAGTAACTGTAATTAACAGTAAGGAGTAGAATTAAGATTAAAGGAGTAAAAAAAAGGGTAAATAAAATTGAAATTAAAAAGAATTAAAAGTGAGTGATTGATATTTTATGGAACCGACAATGTTCAGGTTAAAGTGATTAAGTAGTGATGTATTAATCTGACCATTTCAATGTTAAATCTATATGGAACTAAAATTAATAGGAAATATATTTGAATTGTATTATACCGACTGTGTCCTGGTTGAAAAGTTGAAATTGAGAGCCATTACAGACGTAAAATGTATTGCATTAAAGTAAAATATGATATAAGATTAAATGTGATGAAATTAAAAGGAATTAGAAGTAATGATTGAAGGCGAGTGATTGACACTGTATTACACTGACAATATTAAAACTGGAGTGCTTGAGTGGAGGATTAAACTGACAATAACAATGTCAAAAGTGATTTAAATTAATTAAGCAATAAAATAATAATTTTAGTACTTACCACAAATAAAACACAAAATATTCCAATAACAGTTACCCCACAAACGATAGTTTTATATGATCGACTGTTCTCCGTGTTTGTCATATCTTTGTATAGACCAAATTCTGCCAGTACTACAGTAGTCATAACTACTTTACCATTTCAATATTAGAATAACAGTACTTTCATTGATATAACAATAATAAAAAAACGCGAATACACGGCATGTATTTTATTTCTAATTGGGTGACTTTAAACAAAAGAAACCAGTTTTTCCTAAAGATTACCAGCATGTATGATGATATAGTTTAGTTTTTCATGCATAAAACTGTAATTACGTAGGTCTGGTTAAAAATAAATGATCACATTTACAATCATCGTCGAATGTCAATAATACTACGTTTTTTTTAAATTACTACAAGCTTATCAACATTTTTAGAAAGTAATCAGTAAACGATTTAATAGAAATCATTCAGTATTGAAAAGGAAACAACCTCAAGTGACACAAATCGTTCTGTTTTAATAACTAAATTATTATGTAAATATTTTTTTTAATAATAATTCATATTATCAGGATTTACGTGTATTTTCGTCTCGACGTTTAGATATTGTTTATTCTGCTGATTTATGTTTTTTTTCAAACAATAGCCACGTTCTACAGCTATTAATAATGTTGTGACAATGAGGAGAATTACATTATAAAGCCAATTAATTTTCGTTTATTAAAAAGGTGGTACAAAAACTCAATTAAAACAGAGTTCCTTATAATTTTTAAAGTACTATAAACTTTTTAAATTTTACTTACTTTTACTTTAAACATATTAGGAAACAAAAACATATGATCCCCATAGTCCAGACATATTTCAAAGGGTGGTGAATTCAGATTTCTCAGGCACCTCATGGCAAACAATATCAAAAAGCAAATGGTAAAAAAGCAAAAGCTTCCCCTTGGATCCTCCAATATGGTTCTTCCATTTTCCATCCTGGTGCCGAAATATTCATCCACAATACACCAACCACCTGGGAGTCAAATTGAAGGAGTTTTTAGTATTTTTAAAAATTGTTGCTGGGATAAATGATGGATTTGGATTTTCTTACCTACCTCTCCAGTGCATATTTGTGACTCCATTAAGTACAATCGTGTACAATTTCATGAACATAAAGGCGCAGGCGTTGCATAGTCGACTTTTGTGTTTTTTGTTCACCAGACCATCGAAACTTTCTTGAGATATTCCGACCACAATATGTATTAAGGTTCCTATAAAATTCAAGAATAATTAGTGTTCAAGGGTAATAGGGGAATTTAGGCCTAACGAGAAAATTCCTTGCTTAAATAAGCTTTGTATATGACGAACTTTAAATGGGAATTCCATTTAGCAAAATCTAATAGAATAATGTGAATTATTTTGCGTTTTATCTATGTCACTTAAGTCCAAAAGAGGGACTTAATTGATTAATGGCTTATAACTCTATAAATAGAGCTCCAGTTTTGATATATGTGGGACATGGTCGCCTGTATCAAGTGCAAATTTTTGCATCTAAAGTAGTGATAGTACATCTGTAAATTTACGTTTGATATCACTAAAATGCCCCAAATTAGTTTCGAAAATGATTATAGGATATTACGGGTTTGTACTGGTTTATCCTGGTTTATTGGGCAGTTGTTCTAGTTAAGATGGTTAATACTATACCCTATAAACTTTGTACATTAAACTGTGCATTAATGGAGGCAATGGAATGTAAAGTTTTGGAGTAATTTTTAAGGGGAGATTAAGTGCGATTGAAAGAAAGAAAAAAATATACACAACGAAACTTAAAGCAGAAAAATTAAAAATCAATAAATTTTAACACATCTGTCACTTAAAAATTCACGCATTAATTAATGAATGATTTAACTAATTAAGAATTATTTAAAAAAATTAATTAGTTAAGAAATATTTATTGATTTACAAGAATATTTTGTTGTATTTATTTTTCAGTGAATGATTAACAAATTAATCAATAAATATCGGAATATAAGTTTTAACTATTTAAATTATTAGTTATCTCATTAACAATTTACATATATTTAAATAAAATAGTAATAACAGATGATTCGAAAAAAGGGTCAATTAATCAATAAAAAGATTTTTAAAATACAATTTTAAACTTAAATAACAAATTAATCTAAAAAATTACGAATTAAGTAAAAGAATATCAAGTTAATAAATTAAAAAATACCAGAATCCTAGGACCAGAAAATGACTTACAAAGAAGTTAATTTTTTAATGAAAAATACATTTAATTTTTTAAATAAGAGAGAAGAGTTTAAATTTGATAGCATTTTATTGCTTTAATTTTTTTTTCTTTATTTTTTATATTTTTAATAAATACTTCTTGGCTAAAAATTGATTAATTTTCACTATAAAATTAAATAATGTTTTTGCAAATGAGTAATTTTGTTGATATTTATTTGCTTAATCATGGTTTTATTTATTTTATGTTTTGATTTTCAAGAATATTTTTTATAAATTAATAAATCATTTTTAAATTCTTGAAATAATTTTGATCAATTATTTTCTTGTTCTTTGATATATGTCTTTTTCATTAATTATCTTTTTATTCTTTTAATTGATTCCATATTTCTTTTGATTTATTTATAAATCTTTTAGCTTTTAATTTTATTTCAAATAAAATAAATTTTCTTTGACTTTATTATATTTTTTTAAAATTATTTACAAGCATTTTTTTTTTAAATAATTGTTTAAGAGAAAATAATTGGATAGAAATTCAGTTAATAAAATAATAGTTATTTAAATTTTTATAATTAAAAAAATTAAAATGTCAACAGACTTTTACTAGTAAAGCCTAAAAAATTATATAAAATTTAAAAGCGAATTTATTTATTGATTAAATAGACAAAAATCAATAATTGAATAATTCCAGGTAGTTGAGTATTTAAATGTACTAAATTTCTTAACAAAAAGACCTAAAAAAAATAAATTGGGACAACAGGACTAATTAATCAGTAAAAGAATTATTATTTAAATTAAAAATTAAGCGTGAAAAAAAAAGCTTTAAAAAAATTACAGGTATAGAAAATATAAAAATGACAAAACTGGATTAATTACTAATTATTCGAAAAATATCTTTGAGTGAGGAAAAAATATTTTTAATTTTTTTATGAAAACCTGAAAATTTTTGGTAAATAATAATATTAAGTAGTTTATCAATAAAATGATGAATTAATAAAGGAATATGTATAAAAATTTAAAAAATAAAATAACATGAAAAAATTCAAATTTTCACAATGATTTATTGGTACTCATTTTCAAGACCGTTTATTACATGATCGAATTATTGAATGATGATTTTGAATATTGAAAATCATTTTTGAATGAAATCATCAATAAATGAAGCAATATGTATCTAAAATAGTATTAAAAAATTGCCAGAAAATACGAATAAAAGGCTGAAAAAAAAATCTAATGTAAGCATTTTGAAATTAATTTACTTATTTTTTAAAAAGCAAAAAAACATAATTTTATTATTTCCAGCCAGTTAAATAATAATTAGTGAAATTAAAAAAAGGAACAACAGGTATAGAAAATAAAAAATAAAAATTAAACATGTTTAATCAAGAATTATAAGAAAAAAATTATCTAGTCAGAATTAATCATTTATATTAAGAATATAATTTGAAAAAAATAAAAAAAAAGATCAGTAAGTTTAGAAATTACATACTTTTAACAATAAATTATTGATTAAGGAAGATAATTTAATTTACTCGGTAAGAATAAACTATTTATAATAAATTTGTTAGCAAATTCTAAAAAGAAAAATAATTAAAGGGATTTGAAAATATAAATGTTTAATATTAAATTATTTATTGAAGGATATTATTTACTTAATAATAAAAGAATATAATAATAAAAGAATATTTATTTAATCAGGAATAATTCGTAAGGAATAACTTTATTTGTTAAAAGATTAACAAGTCAACAGGAAATTGTAAAAAATTAGAAAAAAAAAACATTTACGAAGAATATCAATTAAATTTTTTTGCAATAAATGACAATAAGAGAATAATTATAATAAATAAATAGCCTAATAAAACTATTTAAAATATCCAGCGAATAATTATTAAAAACATAATTAATGATTTAACAAAATTTAATTTAAGAAAATACACAAATGATATTTATCAATTGTAATAAAAAACGGATTCAATAGCGAAGGAATAATTTTAAAACAAAATAAGAATAGTACATATTACATTTTTATAAGGTATAGAAATTTTAAAATAATAAAAAAATTATATATATATAACAAAACATGAATAACTAATATTATTCGTTACACTAAACCTAATCTATTGCTGAGCAGAAATAGTCAATAAAAAAATTAAGAAATAGTAAAGTAATTTAGAGCATAATTAAATTTTAAAGTAAATGTGACAGAATGAATAAATCAAAGTTTTAAGGAATAATTAATAAGCACAAAATTTAAAGCTAAAGAAAGTTAAAAGTTTATTAATTATTTACTAAGGAAAATAGCTTAGTGCATTTTTTAGAAATTAATAATAATACGTCAAACAGACAATTATTCAATATAAAATTACTACATAAAAAATGTTAATATACTATTGATTAAAAAAATTTAATAATGAGTAAAAAAAAAAAATTAATTTTTTTCTAAGAAAGACCCGAAAAAGAAAATATAAAACATTAAAAATTAATTATTCATGTACAAAGTCATTTTTTTCCTGTTGATCTAAATATCTAATACCAACAAATTATTTTAATCCAATGACTTACCAATAATAAAACTTTCCCAAGGAGGAAAATACGAAGCGTAAACATCCATAAGTTGCCATGTACCTCTCCAGCAAGCAACAACAAGCGGCGTCACAACAAAAACCGAAATCAAGACGTCCAGAGTACTCAATATCCTCACTTTCTTCTTGGCAACTTTCTCCCCATCCTTCTCCACCAACGCCTTCTCCTTTACGACCGTCCTACAATCAGGACACTCGCCACAAAACTGTCCGTAGATGCTCTTGTTGTTCAACTTACAACAAGAATTTTCGCTCATTTTCCAAAATTATCCAGAAAAAAGAAACGGTTAGGCGACAACGACGTGCGAAAAACCTGATGGAAACCTTAAAATTATAATGACTTTGGCCATTCTCACACTGACAGTCGGACTTAACTAACCCTAAAGTTTAATAACGCGCTATCATATATAAGATAATAGGGGACACTTAAGTCTCAATTATTTTTTATAAATTTGAACGAAGTGATTTTGTCAACTTGCGAACGTCAAGTGCTAAAACAATACAGTGTGGCTACACGCTAAATTTAAATTAGTAAGAGAAACGTGTTTGTTGTTTTTACCTTTAAATGATCAACAATAATTATTCTGGAAACTTCTTATTTAATATGTCAAACAGACACCATTATACTGGTACTGATAATTCAACAATTATCTTTGATCCTCTTCATAAAAAATCCGGTACTTTTCCAATATGTACCTTAAGTTCAATACTACAACATCAGTAAGTGCTGATAACTTTACTTAGATTGTTTACTTGAACAATTTTACCCGGTAAATTATTTGATGTTCATGCTTTATCATATATAACAGATTTTACATAATTATTTACATTAATAACTAGTATTCTTGTCTCATTTATGTCATAATTCAACTGCCGAGCCCTCTTCTTCTCTATAACTCAATATATCTTTGGCTTTAAATAGGAACTCCATATCCTATATACAGGTTTAGCTTTATCAACTAACCAAAGTAGAAGAGTCATTAATAAATAAAGTTGAATATAAGTCAAGATAAAGCCATTTTATATTGATCAGCTCTTAAAGTCTTAATATCATCAGCAAATTCCAAGAAGAAGCTTAAGGATACTTCAAAGAATAAGCGTAAATGATGACATCAAATGCTTTAGTCCTCTATGGAATTATATAAAAAATCTTCAGCGGATCAGTAAATGATAATAATAGAAAGATTAAGATCCTTATTAAATAGCCTGAGAACGATGGCTTGAGTCCATTTTATATCATTGTCGTCAGGCTTCTTGCATAGGAGGTTTCTGCTGATGTGATGATCTGCATAAGAAAGTATCGTCAATTTTGAATGTTTTCGTATCATCAAGAAAAGAACCTGGAGAACCATTTCAAGGCAACATGTTTAATGAACTCCAAGACATATAGCATAGCAAAAGGAATGTTATTGTTGTCTTTGTCAGATGCGTTAAGAGAATCCGATTAAATAGAATTAACCGAGTAATAACTTCTTCCCCATAGAATTTAATAAAGACCTTCCTGATGATCTATAGAAGAAAGTCAAGAATAACGAAGAGTCTGCTTAAGTCTCTTGAGAGAAAATTGTCCAGATATAACTGGTTTTAGTAAAAGTCAGATGTTCCTTGAGGTGTTCACTACACTTGGTTCCATATAACTTATAAATTTATTCCTGGATTATTTTGAACCCTAAATAGGTTTTATAAAGGACTTTTTTCTTAATCTTTCTTAGTCTTTAGGGTCTCAACTAGATTTAAAACCAGATAACTTGGACCTTGACAAATTTTATAAATTTATTATTTCAATTGATTGCAGTTTATTTCATAATTTTGCCATCAATGGTTTTTAAGATATTAAAGTTTAAGTGGTCCAATAAAGACTAAGTTCCTTATGGGTGTTGATTGAACTTGGATCGGGATACCTTGTAAATATACGCCTGAATTTTCTGGTCCTTTGAACGGATTTTTTTCTCAGTTAAGTAGAGTTTATTGCATAATTTTACCATAAATATTTTTTGAGATGTTTCAGTATTGAGAACTGGGTTCAATAAAGACAAAAGTTCCTTGGGGTGTAGACTGGATTTGGTGCCGGATAACTTAAAACCTGTTCCTGGATTACTTTATATCTTCATAAATTTTGTAAGAATTCTTTTCTTAATCCAGCACAGTATATTTCATAATTTTATCACAAATAGTTTTTAAGATATTTACATTTAAGTGGGAGTGGGTCCAATAAAGACAAACGGTCTTTGGAGTGTCGACTCGATTATGAGCCAAATAACTGGAAAACTTCTTTCTCTATTACTTTATATCTTTCACAAATTTTATAAGAAATTCCCTTCTTAATTAAGAACAGTTTGTTTAATAATTTTGTAATAATTAGTGTTTAACATATTTGAATTTTAGTAGGAGTGAGTCCAATAAAGACAAACGTTCCATGGGGGGTACCGACTGGATTCGTTGCCGGCTAGTTTGGAAATTTGTTTCTGGAATACTTTACATTTTATACGTGCTTAATGGAAAACCCTTTTATTAATCCAGAGCAGCTTATTTCATAATTTGATCACAAGTAGTTTTTCAGATATTTGCATTTAAGAGGGAGTGGGTCCAATAAGGGTAAAACGGTCTTTGAAGTGTCGACTCGATTAGGAGCCCAATAATTCAAAAACTTATTTCTTGATTGCTTTATATTATTTACAAATTATGTAAGAAATTCCTTTCTTAGTCCAGCACAATTTGTTTAATAATTTTGCGATAATTAGTGTTTAACATATTTGAAATTTAGTAGGAGTGGATCCAATAACGACAAACATTTCTTAGGGTGTCGACTGGATTCGGTGCCGGATATCTTAGAAACCTGTTTCTGAATTGCGTTATATATTATAAATGTTTTATATAGAATCCTTGAATTAATCCAGAGCAATTTATTTCATATTTTTATCACAAGTAGTTTTTAAGATATTTGTGGTTAAGTGGGAGTGGGTCCAATAAAGACAAACGGTCTTTGGAGTATCGACTCGATTATGAGCCAAATAACTGGAAAACTTATTCCTCTATTACTTTATATCTTTTACAAATTATATAAGAAATTCCTTTTTTAATTAAGAACAGTTTACTTCATAATTGTATTCTAATTAGTGCTTAACATATTTGAATTTTAGTAGGAGTAGGTCCAATAAAGACAAACGTTCCTTAGGGTGTCGACTGGATTCGGTGCCGAATATCTTAGGAACCTGTTACTGAATTGCGTTACATATTATAAATGTTTTACATAAAATCCTTGAATTAATCCAGAGCAGTTTATTTAAGATTTTTATCAAAAGTAGTTTTTAAGATATATGCGGTTAAGTGGGAGTGGGTCCAATAAAGACAAACGGCCATTGTAGTGTGGACTCGATTCGGAGCCCAATAACTTGAAAATTTATTTCTGGATTGCTTTATATCGTTTACAAAATTTATAAAAATATTTTTTCTTAATCCAGCACAGTTTATTTCATGAATTGATCCTAATTAGTTTTTAAGATATTTCAATTTTAATGGAAGTGGGTCCAATAAAGACAAACCTTTTCAGCGGTTTCTACCACATTACTCTTCACTTAAGTCCTCAATTACCTCAAAATGTTACTTTTTTTATGTAATTATGATCCTCACAGACGAGGTTATCATTTTATAACGATCGTGTGGGATTCATGGTTCCCAGTCGCGGATTTCTGCTAAAAAAAGGGTAAAAACTCAACTTTTTGTGATTTTACCGCATTTCACGTCTTCGCTATGTCTTGAATCATCTTAAACTGGTATTTTCCGTAAACAAACAAACCAATTCTAGACATAAAGCATTAATTTATTGCGATCTTCAATGATTCCAGGGTCTCAGGTCGGTTTTTATGCCAAAATGTGGAAAAATAGTCTAGTGTTTCTAGGGTTTCTACTGCATTTGATGTCTTTAATATGCCTAGAATAATTTTGAATTTTTTTTTTCGTATGTAAACAAGCCAATTGTAGGCGTAAAGGGTCAAATCATTGCGATCGTTAATGAATACTGGATCTCAGATGGGTTCCTGATGGTGTCGACTAGACTTGGAGCTATATAACTTAAAAATTTAATTTTGGATCGTTTTAAATCTTTAATAAATTTTATACATGACTATTTTTTAATCGACTTCATTTTATTTCATAATTTTACTATAAGTAGTTTTTGAGATATTAGTGTTTTAGTGGGAGTGGATTCAATAAAGACGAATGTTCCCTAGGTTGACGACTGGATTCGAAGCCGGATAACTTGGAAATTTATTTTTGGATAGCTTTGCGTCAATTACAAGTTTTGTAAAAACTTTTTTTTTACAATCCAATGCAGTTGATTTAATAATTTTATCATGAGTAGTTCTTAAGATATATCAGTTTTAGTTGGAGTGCGTCTAATAAAGTTAAACGTTCCTTGGTGTGTTAACTAGATTTAGAGCCGGATAACTTGGAAACTTGTATTTGGATGATTTTTTATTATTAATAACTTTATAAAGGGCTTTTTCTTTAATCCAGCACAGTATATTCCTTAATTTTTTTTAGTTGCTTTTAAGATATTTGAGTTTTAGTAGAAGTAGGTCGTGTGAGGTCAAACTGAACTTGGCACTAGATAACTTGTACTGTTCTTTCTAAATTTCTTTAATTATTAACAAATTTTTTAAAGACGTCTTTCCTGCTTCCACACACTGTTTGGACACATTATCCCAATACGGAGTTTACTATAGACATTACAATAGACAGTTTCTAAATTGAAGGTCTTAGAAGTTTTAATGAGTGGACTGAATGACATAAATGAAAACATCTCTCGCTCACATACTGTATTTCACCTCATTGAGATTACACAGAAAAACATAACAACAAACGTCACCATTGTTGTACTATCAATAATGTATTTTTATGGGATGATCAGTCTTCTTCTTATCACTATAAAAATATAAATATTATGGCAAACGTTCCTGGTTTATGAGATAAGAAACTGAATTTTCATCAAGTACTCTCATCTATTCTTAATCCAAATTGCTCTGGTTATATTTAAGTTAACCGCCTCTTACATTAGTATGCAGTTCCTCTATACCCCTTAGAAAGACTATATTCCTTAAATAATTATGCATTTCTTGGTTCTTCTTTTGCTGCTTTGCATATTCCTTCTATTTTGTCTTCACTTCTTGATACTAAGCATATTTTTCACTAAGAAAATTGATTATGGGACAAAGAGATGTATTGACTTAATTAACTTTAATTCAAAATCCTTTTCTTAAAATATTTAAGACTTACCAAAAAAAAAAATAAAAACTCTCAAAATTTCAGATAAACATCTGTTCAAAAACAAAATCAAAACAGAACTAAAACGGTATTAACTTTTTGTTACTATTAATATTTGTTGGCACAACTAATCCCCCGGCACAATGGGGTAAACGTGCGATTTCTAGTAATAAAAAATATAATTTTATAATTATTTGTTAAGGTTATGCACCTTTTAGTGGAAATTATGGGAAAACACTTGAAAAAAAACCTTTGTAACGCTTTTTTTGAACGTCTTTTATAGTGCCCAAGCATTACATTGTACTAAATATAAGTCCCTATCCTATAAGAACTAATAAGGAAATTATGCCATTTCAACTGTCGAGCTTTCTTCCTCCATCGGTTTTTCCGACTTCTTTTGATCCGGTGAAGTACCTAAGAAACAATTTTATAATTTTAACTAAATTTTATTGATTGAAATTACTCACGTTTCCTTAAGAGAACTTTCTCGAGAGCTATTATGGGTGATTCGTACAGCATAGTTAAGACAAAAGCCAAAATGTACGCTAGCAATATATCAGCTGCCGTTTGGTATTCCTGGAAAGAATAAGATAAAAATTCTGGATTAAAAGTATAGTTTTCCTAGTATAGGTCTGAACATTGTTGGATTTTTTGTAAAAATATTTCAAATCGAACTTCTTTAAAGCCTTTGTTTTATTCAAAGGACCAGAAAGATAGATATCTTCATTGATATTGATTCCACAGTCATTGACATTAAAATCACTATTGTAGAACAGACTAATATCGACCACGTAATATTGAATTTATGTTGTTATCTATAGTAGATTAATAGTTATCGATGAAAGTTTATCAGGTCGAGGTTTGGAATTCTTGGTAGCGTATACCAAACTTCAGGTCCATGAATCTCATTAACTAGACATTTGATTAAAATGATTTAAATGGTGTTTGATAGATAATCACATAGTATTCTACTTTGGTTATAATGAAGGTCACAATAAAACAACTACCAACTGAGATATCAGCAATTTTCATGCTAGCTACGGATCCGAAAAAGTCCTGGACCTACTAGGCTGAATATCTTCATTAAAATTGACCTTTTGTAGAGTAGACTCTTTTGTATCAAATAAAAATGGAAAAAATGCATTTTTTCTCTAATTTCCAAAAATTTTATTTTTGATGTTTTTCTTTTACTTTATATAAATAAAAATGATTTTCCTCGTTAGGGAATGTGGAAAAAACTGAATATTTTTTAATTTCCAAAATTTTAATTTTTTTCTACTTTTTTTTTTCTAAAAATAAATATTTCAAAAAGTAAAGGTGAAATTCTTAATTTTCATTTTTCTCGTCTACAAAACTGGCAAAATGGATTTTTTTTCGGTTTCCAAAATTTTAATTTTTACCGCTTTTCTTCTACTTTATTGGAATTAAAAATTTGTTTTTCATAAAGAAAAATCGAAATTATTAACTAGAGTTTTTCTCGTCAAGGAAACTGGAACAAAATTGATTTTGTTTCTAATTTACAAAATTTTAATTCTTGTTCTTTTTCTTACTTACTCTATTTTTATCTTAAAATAGGTATTTCAGGGAAAAAAAATTAATTCAAATCCCTAATTTAGGTTTTTCTCATCTATAAACCTGGGAAAATTGACTTTTTTTCCAAAATTGAAATCTATAAAGTTTTTCTGCTTCTTTATTGGACTTTATTGAAATGTGTAATTCAAAAAGAAAAATCGAAACTATTATCTGGAGTTTTTTTAATCGAGGAAAGTGAACAAAAAGATATGTTTTAATTTTAATTTTTGTCATTTTTCTTTTACTTTATTTGAAATTCTTACTGTAGGCTTTGTTCGTCTATAAAACTGGAAAAATTGATCTTTTCTAATTTTCCAAAATTAAATTTTCTGAAAGTTTTCTTGTACTTTATTAGATCTAAAAATGTACAATTCAAAAAGAAAAATTAAAATTAATAACTGCCATTTCCTTTTTTAAGAAAACTGGATAGGAAAGATTTGTTTCAATTTCCAAAAGTCTAATTTTTGATATTTTTTCTCTATTTTACTGGATTAAAAAAAAAATTCTGTACCCATGGCCTCGTAAGCTTCTTTGTCTATTTTCTTTTGATGATTTTCTATCCCTCTTTTGGGTTTTTCTTTTGACCTACAAAAAAAGCAACGAAAATTTCGACAAATTTCTTCTCTATGAAAGCAGAGATTTTTTATTATTTTGCTAATTATTTAATTTATTTATACTTAAAAAAGGAAATTTAAATAACTATTTAATTTTTATCCTTTTTTTTTATCATTTTTTATAGTATCTTATAATAACAGTTTTCCTAAAAAAAAAATGGAAAATATTATTCAAAAATATGGAAAAATTTATGTGTAATTTTATCCTCCCTTTTATCTGTCTCTTCTGCATGTTTCTTCTACAAAAGAAAAGGGAAATCTTAAAAAATTAGAAAATGAAAGAAGTCTAAGAAAAGGAATAACTTCTCTTAATATTTTTACACATTTTTCCTACTGAAAACCAAAATTTCATACGAAGAAAATCGATCCTTAGACAAACAAATGGAAATCTCGGGAATACTGTCTTTTACACTTCCTTTTTATAATTTTTTTTTCGGTTTTAATTTTTTTAGTACGGGTACATAAGGCTCAGTACAAAAAATATTAAATTTTAAAATTTTTACGCTAAAACTAGCGCCATATTTTTTGCAAAAATATAATCTCGGTAAATTTAAATTTTTTAAACACCATTTTATTAACCCTAAAAGCCCATGAATACAACTTTACCCTTTACACATATATTAAATAAAAAAAACTCTTTCTTCAATATTTTTCACAAAATATCCAAATTTTACCAACTCCATACATACCACATTAAACACACTGGCGTGTATCGGCGTCCTAATACTTCCAGCCGTATAAATTTGAATAATCCCATGCGATATATAAACGCAGTAAGTCAGCCTTGATAGAATCACCAACGGTTTCCAGTTTAAAAGTGGATCAATCCAGGCTATAAAAGACCAATTTTATACTAAATCAAGGACAACCAAATCAAACAATCCACACAATTAAATAAGTGAAAACTTACGTCCATACCCTGAAGAAATAGCAATTACCATCCATGCTATACATATGCTCCAAGCAAAGTGATATAAGGAGGCATATAAGGCGGTAAATAAGGGAGGTATGTGCAGCAGGTAAAAGAGGAATCCTGTGTATAGGGCTGCTAGCATAATTGGTGCACACATGATCCAACCTGGAACAAATGGAGACTAGTATATTATACTGATCTATTTACTAAAGAAAGCAAAAGATCTATTAGTCATACCTATTTTGACAATATGCCTAGGTATCTTGACATTATTATCATTCATCTTATGCTTAATATATGCGGTCAAAATCCCAACAAAATATGAGCTGGCCCTCATGTGCCCAGGAATATACATAGTCAAAAAGGAGTTATGAGACACTGGATCCTTAAGTACCCTAAAACGGTTTACTCATTGATTACCATAACTCTGAAAGTGTTTCACTTACTTAATATACAACATGAACATTGCATCTAAATTATTGATGTACACTATGACAAAAACCACCACAATGGATAAAATAATCAGTCCGATCACCAAAAAAACCCCCAGTTTGGGTCTTTTCCATAATATCCATGCTAATACTGGTGTAAAGAGGAAGAAGTTCATATCGCAGGTTACGTACCATGATTGAAACATGCACTAAAATGTCAGTTTCATTAAAAAAAAGTATATAAATTTAATAAGTTACGTACTATTTGATCAGTATTGACGTAGTTGTTGATATAAAGTAAGTTGGCCCACCAGCTGGCTAAACATCTTTCTTGTTCAAGACCAACCCTTTGCTGCCAAAAAGGGCCATCGCCAAGTTTTACGAAAATGGTACAGTAGAATGCCAAAATTACTGCATAAGTCGGTGACATTCTGAAAATATTGATTAAGTGGAGTCTC
Source organism: Anthonomus grandis grandis (assembly GCF_022605725.1). Taxonomy (NCBI): domain Eukaryota; kingdom Metazoa; phylum Arthropoda; class Insecta; order Coleoptera; family Curculionidae; genus Anthonomus; species Anthonomus grandis. The sequence goes on along the minus strand of NC_065556.1, from coordinate 21,201,973 downwards.
CACTTTTCTGATCAGACTGACTTACCTTATGATTCTGTGTAGGTAAAACAGCAATAAATTCACGCCATCTTTGCTGGCCTTCAGCTGGCCCAATATCAAGTAAGTTGCCAAAAAACCTGACAAGGTAAAGAACGTTTCCACTAGAATTGGCCCATTTAGTAACAAAGTGGTTTCAAATTTCGTATATAACTAGAACAGGTTTACGTGAGTTATTCAATGTCTTTTAATGAATTATTTGGTATGCACCTTTTCCACATATTTGGGATTCACCATAGGAGATCCAAACTCAAACATGATCCTATGCAAAACAATAATGAGCACCATAGAGTAAACTCTCATACCTGCAGAGAAATCTAAGCCATCCAGATTTTTGCTTTCCGATGTGAATTTCTTGAAATTGTTGGGAAACGAGAAGCATAGTATGAGACTGTGCAATTTATCTGAAACAGAACCATAGTGGAAATTAATCTTACCATTGTTGGATACTTTAAATTCCTTTCAATTTTCTAGATTTTTAGTAATAAGTTTGATGCCACCACTAAAGTTTCTATCTGCTTTCAAACAAAAATTGATGAACTGTAATAGAAAAATTATTATTGATGCTAAAACAATCCGAAGGAAGCACCAGAAGAAGAAGGAGCAAATGTCAATTTAATGGCAGTAAAGAGTTTTGGCGTAGATTCGAAGGAAATGCAAAAGAAAAAGAAAAAATATAAAAAGAAGGAGATGGAGAATACAAAAAAACAAAAGTAGAAGAACAACCTCAGGTAATGTGCCCTTAATTTCAACACAACAAATATACATTTTCTTAAGGCAAAATCTCATACATTTCTCGATATTGTGAACCCAGTTTGATTACCCTCTATTTTTCTCTAGTTCCTATATAACGTCGCAATATATCAAATATAAGAAAAAAGAAATCAAATTGCATTCCAGGCAGTTGCAGAGCAGCATGCTCTACTAAAGCATATTATAAATTAAGAAGAATCTTAGAGAAAGATGAAAAAGAATCTTAAATGAATAATGTGGGTAGAAGATGAACTTAATGAAGGAAGACTGATGATGAAAATGAGAATAATGATGATAAAGTGTAAGATAGGAGACCTTTAGGATCAAGTTCATTGGAAAAAAAAGAAATAAATCTTACTATAAAGGAAATAGGTCCTCGTTGCGGTTTAAATGAAGAATATGCAAAGACAAAACAAGGAGTTGATGAAAAAAAGCTGGAAAAAGAAGAATGATATGCAAAACAACAAGCAGAAAAGGGGTTGTTAAAAAAATCATTAAAATATTAAATATTTTTTAGCGAATTAATGAAACGATCAAGAAAACAACTAAGATAAGCAAATAAGGAAAATTAAACTTACTGTAGATACTTTGAGTTCCTTTTAATTAATATGTTTGATGCCACCACTACAGCTTTTCTTTATCTTCAACCATCAGTTTAAAAAATAATAATTGAAAGATTATTTATTGATGTTAAGCAATGTGAAGCTATCAAAAAAAGAAGAAGAAGAAGAAGAAGAAGAAGAAAGAGAAAAAAAGGCAATATGGGGTCATTTGCACTTATATTATCAGCACTTGCTCCTTATTGATTGCAATTCGACGGCAATGGAGAGTTTTGGTGCAGATTTTAAGGAAATGCAGAAGAAAGAGTAAAAATATGAGATGAAGTGGATAGAGAAAATAAAAACGGAAAAGGAGAAGAATACCCTAGAGCTCATATGCTTTTAAAACAAATATAGACTTTCTGAAAGTAATAGCTGATACACTTATTATTATTGTAAACGTCTCTATATTCTTTAAGCTCCTATATAACGTCGCAATATATCAGCGGAGAAATGTGATCTCTCTGAGGACTTTTCCACTTATGGTCATCTACAGTTGGAAATAGTGTGAAACAATATGCTTATTTAAACCTTCTTATAAAATTAAACTAAACCAAGAAAGCTTAACGAAAATATGTATTTGTTAATATTATGGAACCTGCAGTATGTTGTGCTACCTAGAAGTCTTCATCAAACATACAACTGACGTGACAAAACTTATTGAGAGCACAATCAACTCTATTGTCATTGTTCTCATACATTGAAGCGATGCTTAATTTTATACCATCACAGTTCATTGTGCTGTCTATAAGCAATTCTGTATAATTTAAAACCACTTTAAAAGTGTTCTTGGTAATTGTTAAAATTGCGGGGATCATGCGATACGTTGTGCTGTCTACAAGCTCACCTGCCTGTGCAAGGAATGGATCGAGACAGCATATTAAACCGCGGTGATGCCAAGGTTTAAAATGCGTTCTACAAGCATTTATCATCCAACGAGCGAGGTTGCGGATTACCAGGAATAGAATTAAATATTACTCCATGCATAAGCAGAGCAAAAGAAAAAATGTTCTTGAGTTAAACAACTTAAACTTAGAAGCAATAGGGAATAAGACAGTTCCACTTATAGCCTTGCTATTTATCTGCAGGTGCAAGTGAAAAAGGATCATGATCACATCGGCAGAGGGTGTTAAGAGATGACTTAGATTAATTTCGTTCTTGAACAATTTTATAAATTAATTTTTGTTGTCTAATCTATTAATTATCTTATGTTTAATGTGAATAAAATTATAAATTCATTAATAAGTTCATATTTTTCCGTATATAATAAGAAATTAGGGCAGGAAGTAATACAGACTCTGAATATGAAAGCGGTGCTCCAGGACCATCCCCAAAGAAGAAACTACGCACGGAAATTGTGCATAAATATACATATGAATGGAGCTAAAGAAGTTTTACTTCAGTCGGGTGGTCTCAAGCGCACAATTTTTTTGTAATTAATTTTTCCGACTTTATTATTTCATAAACGCGGTAAAAAATTAATTAGTTAATTAACTAAAATAATGTCTGATTAATTAAAGGACTTCTGTGAAGTACGATTCTATAAAAACTTTGAATTTAGCCTGTTTTTATTGGCGTAACTTTAAACATTACGCAGATGTTGAACAAAAGGGTCATATAATTCTCGCCCAGGGCGCTGGGCGAGTATCATTCGTTCCTTTGCGGTATCATTCGGTACTACTTACACACTTTGTCAACAATTTGAGAATACATTATATAGAAGTATAGTCATGAAGAAGTAAGCAACACTACTTACAGTCTTAAGTAAAGGATGAATCTAACCGGCTTTAGGATATCATTCTTAAAATAAAACGAACGAATCAAACACATAGATATTCCAGGATATTTATGTTTTTGTTACGAGATAATGAATTATCTCATCGAAATGCATAACTCTTAAAACAAGGTTGGCTTTTATTTTGCGGAGAAAAGACTTCCTTTAAGAAAGCATCTTCTAACCACTTATCACCTCTTATTATCTATAGTATTAACCATTTCCTCCACTTCCAAAATGGACTTCTTCAATAAACCGAGTTAAATCATGTTCAAATGAAGGTTTTTATTTACATACAAAAAAAATCCAATAATATGTCCAAACTGCCTACCACCAACGTGAATACGCGGCATCTTTTTAAAAAATGACCCTTTTATCAATCTTGCAATCCGGGCAACGTTAATTTCTTGAGCTACGTCATTTCTTCGCTGACGTAATTCAACAATATGATTTATTGTTTTGCATAAACATTTTTTTATGACACCTCAGTAAAAAAATCTAGCAGGTTCAAATCTGGCGGCCTGGGAGGCCATAACATTGGATCAAGTCGACCGATTCATCTGATGAACTACGTTTGGTTTGTATATTGACAAACTTGAACGACATAATGTGCTGGGTAGCCATCAATTTGGAACTACATTATTCAGCGAGTGGCCAAAGGAACGTTTTCTAATAGAAGTGGTGAAACAGTTTTGACAGAAATGTAAATAAACCTGCCAGTTTAGATTTTTTAGTAATTGCACGTCCGTTCAAGATACCAGTCCACATGGTTATTTTGAACCGGGACTTTTCTTATTGAGTGAAGTGCGGATCTTCCAATGCATAAGAATGTAAATTATGCATGTTCATAAAGCCATCTTTTTTTAAACATACTCTTATCCGACCACAGTACATTAAATAAAAGCATTCTGTGCCAATACTGTATAGTCCGGGGAATCTATACTTTTTAACAAAAAAATTGTAACCCGCAAACGAACGACTGGATGTGGTAAAGGGGTTCATAAGAAACATAAAAAAAATAAATTCATACCTGGGGTAGTTGCGGGGTGGTTTTGCGGGGGTGAAAACTGAAAAAAAACAGCTGGAGCATTTTTCTATCGCTATTTGCGGCAAAAGTTGACGCTCAAATAAAAAGTGCTTAATGGCAAAGTTGTAGATAGTATAAAAATCTATAATTTTTGTAGAGGGCACTTTTGAACATAACCTCAAATTGTTCAAGATAAATGCAAAAATTGCGAAAATTTTTTTTTTCGTTTTTTATTTTTCATTTATCCAAAAATTATGCAATTTTCATAAAACTTGGTATAAATATACCCTTTAGTATCCTAAATAATCTCTATTTTTTTCAGTACTATACAATAACAAATTTTCAAGAAATTTAAGTTTTTCGAAAAAATTACTTTTTTTTAAACGAAATTTGTCCTTCGGAGAATTGTCCTAGGAAGTTGATATGGGGCTTATTTTTTTTGTTTTTATTTCTACTTTTTAATAAAATAAAGAAAGGTTATACTTCCTATTTGAAAATAAGCCAAAAAATGCAAAAAACTGATTTTTTTTTTTGCAACAATGAACTTTTTAATAATTGTTAATAATTTACTAACAATTTTTAAAATCTCAAAAAAGTAATAGCACCACTAGATTCTACGAAAAAAATACATAAGAAAATATATATTTCATCATGTAAAGTTCAATAGATTGTTTTATGCAGGAGACAATTCAAGCTTACCCCCCAGTATGTATCCCGTGCCTCGACGCGTATTCTGTATATTACACTAAATCAGCCAGAGAAATCGATGTCGCTTTATAATTTTCGAAGGGTAGAATCAATTTTTCGAACTTACCAATTCCAAATCGATTTTATTAAACAAAATTTGGCTACTTTTTGATCGAAATCAGCGGTTTTTACATATTTCCATAAAAAATATTTAATGAAGAATGAAATAATTGTACAAAATTGATTAAAATTTTACAAAATTGCTGAAAATTTATTGCAGTATTGGATTTTATGAATACATTATACATTTTATGATACAATATTTCATTATACAAGAAAATATAATACAATATTTTATGATACAAGAAAATTTTTTACATTATGTACAGTTTATATAATACGACGTATTGTTTTATTGATTTGTTAGTCTTTTTTTTATTTACATGCTGTGAAACTTGTTCATGGTCGGACTCTTCAGTACAATCTGGTTCTTCAGCGTTTTCCACATCTTCATAACCGCTGATATCAGAGTCTTCACATTCTTCTTCATTTTCGGCGTCTAATGAGATTCTTGGAAGTTCAAACTCATTTAAAATCTCTTCCGAATCACTGCAATCTTCCTCTATTTCATCGATATTGGAGCAGTTGCCTATATCTTGGCAATTAGTGCACAATGATGTGCACGATAGCCCATGCTTCCTACACCCACATCGATTTGTACTGCAATTACCTTTGCAGGTGCAAAAGATTTTTTTGAGTAACTCTTAGGGTATCATCGTGTCGCTTGTGTATCGAGGCATAAGAATTGTACTATTATTCTATTATTCACGAGTGACTCTTTCCATCTCCACATGGTTGCGCTTAAGTTGTTACCAAGCCACATTTGAAGTTGATGATATACTCTGAAACAATGCTGTGTAGCTGCTCCAATTGTTGGTGGTAACTTTTCTAATTTGAATGTAGATTTAGCAGTTAAGATTTCGTAACGCTGAAATCTCAAATTATTATTATATATATTATTATAAATTATTATATTATTAGATTATTATTTGCCTTATACAGACATTATTCATCTGCAATTCAATGATCTTTCGAAGGTAATCTCTTTCCGAGCTGCAACATCAATACCTAAAATAAGTAACTCCAAACAGAAACGGGATATTACACATAAAAAATGTACACACTATATCGCGTTTTAATTTAGAGGTCCTGAAATATGTGAAAATCGCCGATTTCGATAAAAAAGTAGCCAAATTGAATTGAAAAAAACCTATTTGGGATTGCTAAGTTCGAAAAATCAATTCTGCACGTCGATAATTATATAGCGTCATCGACTTATATGGCTGATTTAGTGTAATATACAGAATACGCGTCGAGGCACGTGATATGTACTGGGGGGTAAGCTTGAATTGTCTCCGGCATAAAACAATCTATTGAACTTTACATGATGAAATATATATTTTCTTATGTATTTTTTTTCGTAGAATCTAGTGGTGCTATTACTTTTTTGACATTTTAAAAATTTTTAGTAAATTATTAACAATTATTAAAAAGTTCATTGTTGCAAAAAAAAATTTCAGTTTTTTGCATTTTTTGGCTTATTTTCAAATAGGAAGTATAACCTTTCTTTATTTTATTAAAAAGTAGAAATAAAAACAAAAAAAAATGAGCCCCATATGAACTTCCTAGGACAATTCTCTGAAGGACATAATGATGACTATAATATTGGAATGGTCACCCGTCAAAACACCAGCATTCCACCTGCCAAACAATGTCATCCACCTTCTATTTACATTGTTTGAGAAGTAAAATGCTGGTGTTTTGACGGGTGACAATTCTAATATATCGTTGCACTGGACTTTACCTTCCCAGAATTAAAATAATTTAAGAGACGATAAAAGATGTAGAGACAGGATGAAGTCAGTGAAGACCAGCATGACATAAAAAAGTGGGAAAAGAAACATTCATATAAAAGTGAATTAGTTGTGCCACGTTTGCATATGATGCTCAGGTAAATATAAATGAATCTATAAGGAAATTTCTTTCAGTAAAAAATGGAAATCATTTTTTGTTATCACTGGAAATGAACTATCATTGCCCTGGCTTCTTTCTAATTAGTTATTATAAATTTAGTGTGCAAAGTTGATCAGGATCAGAAAAACACTTTTAAATAGGTTGGAATTTCGTAACATGCTGGTCAATCATTTCATCTTCAAATCTACTTGACGAGAAATGTGTTGGAAAGTGATACTTTCTTACAGCTAAAAGTGTTGAATTAATTGACTAACCGATCATTTAGAGTGATGTTGAATGCTGAAAATATGGTTAAAATCGTAGCTGATAGAGCATAGCATCTTCGTAAATTTAATTTCCTATAGGGTTGAAAAAAGTTAATTTCAACAATTGACAAACAACTGTAAGATCTTGACGACTCTTTCTTCAAATTTCTGAGATATTTACAGAGATCATTTGACGAGGACTGTTTTTAAAAAATAATATTTTATTAATTTTCATATAGTGAATTGGACCAATCACTAAATGCTGAGGTTAAAAACGTCGTTGAAATTCATTCACACAAATCTGTAATCAATTCTTGATAAATTTCTGAATATTGGATAATAAATTCCCACCTGCAATTTTTCTGCAACTACAAGTGCAAAAGGATCATGATCACATTGCCAGAGTGTGATTGAAAAGATGAAACAGTTTCATGTAAATTAAAATAAATTTAAATCTCAACTACTGAAGCATCAGTTTCCCAGAATTAAAAAAATTTTAGAGATGTGAAAGAATATATATAAAGGATGAAGATAATGAAGAAAAAATGCCAATCAGTATCAGGTTCATCAAAATAGGGAATTAATTTTAATTCCAAATATTGATGAAACTGGGTATCTGCAGAGGAGCATGCACTACTGAACCTTCAAGGCTCTAGAATAAGAAAAAAATTGACGATAAAAGATTTAGGAAGAAGATGAACGTAATGAAGGAATGCAGACAGAGAGTATGTAAAAAATGATGAAACTAATGACGTTTGAAGGGAAAATGCATAGCAACTAGTATGAATCGACTTATTACAGTATGAAAAATAATAAAATAAGATAGGATAACTTCAGTATCAAGTCCATCATCAGAAGAAAGAGAAACTAAACTTGTTAAAAAGGAAACAACTGATTGTTGAGGTGTATATGACAAACATACAAGACAAAACAACAATCAGGACAAAAAGGACTTTATAAAAAAACACCAAAATAATAATTTTCTTTTTTGCGTCTTTAATAATTCACGCGCCTAGTTGAATAGCCTCACCAGATAAACTTATCTTTTAGACAGTTTTAAAAACCTCGCATCCGCTATATATTTTTTGCCATTCATAAGCAATGAATTGTTACCATGTATTTAGTGAAAGGCTGTCAATCAAACTTATTTATATATTTGTATGAGAAATCGCACAATAATTTGCAAAGGATCACCTACCTGTCAGTTTAAATTCCCTATGTGAACCTCTCCTGATTAATACGTCATAAATACTTGAGATAACTACCACCAGGACGGACAGTATCAAAAAAATACTAAAAAACAATATTTTAGATCTAAGATTATTTGTGAGAGTTATTATTCTTACATAAATGCCCAGTCACCTAAGGTTAGCCTTACAGGTTTACTGGTTTGGCAACTTCGCTCTTGAACATCCACCAATAATTGAAAATCGCTTTTATTATTGAATTTTTCAGTGTTTTTGTATAAAGACTTCTGTAGATCTTTATAGGAGCATGATGACGGTAGACAGAATGCAAAGTAGAGTTCGTTTCTGGACCCTTTGGTATCATCATTGGAATAAACCTATAAAAAAAAACATTAAAAAAATTGATAACGCAATAAAATAACGATTGCAACATTGTATTACAGCATTTTATTGGTCTATTCCGATAAGGTCACTCCCACAACTAATTACCTTTAGGACAATTAATATTAATTATTCTTATTTGAGTCGGTGCATTAGAAAGTAAAATTAATGCGACAAAACCAGAAATATTTTATTTGCTAATTATTTGATTGTAACGTGCGGGAATAATATTGATTTTAAGATGCAGTAATTAAGTTGTGATGAATATTATTAATAATAATAATATTATTCACTTGTGGTTGAATGCATTAAATTTCTTTGGCAGGTGTGGACATAAATCAGAGATATTAGCATCTGGGTGATTCTATTATTGTTAAGTAGTTTAGCGATTTATTATATTGAATTTTCCGGTTAAAGTTTTTCTAAAGACCTCATTCGATTGTAGATTAATTATTTACAGATCTACAGGTTTTTCTTAGAGCCTATATGCTTCTACTCCACTGATGGCAAGTTCTTCTACGCTTTAAGATAAAGAATTATAAAATTATCATCTGGCATGTTTTTCAATATATTTGTCTGCACCTTTTTGATTTTCTCGTTTTTCCCCATCATTCTTGAAGAACAATTAGTTTTATCTAATATTTAATTTTATGGCATCTTATGGCAAATGGTGCTGTTTCACTTAATTAAAAAAAAAAAAACGTGTAAAAAACTATTTTTCCGATAACCGATTCCGAAATCATTAGGTTGTATAACAGCAATCCAAGTGATTATCACAAGCACTGGCTCGTAGAATTCCAATTTTCTCGCCAATTTTCACGCCGCTTACCCGTCCTTCAATATACATGTTTTTTTTTCATATTTTTAATTATAATTAGTTTTATTTTATTGTAATAAATCGATAGCAATTGTCTTAACAAGTCTAGTGTGAAATGCATTATATAATAGCAATTACAGACAATATGTTGTTCCTATACTAAAAAAATATTTTACTTACAGTCAATTTTTCCCACATAGATTCGTTGAAGTACCTCTGATAATCACTTTTTTCATAATAGCTGCTTCCGTGCTGGATAAGGGTGTCTTTTGGCGGTACGATAATAAACTGGGCCATACAGTACTGCCCGGAAAACTCTTCTTTCTCATAAGGTACTTGAATTTCCACACATTCGTCAAAGTTTCCTAAGTCGTGAGATGAGCCAGAGAGTATTCCGCTGGGCATCTTTCCAGAGGAATCGAACACTTAAATAAAATTAGTTAGTATAAGATTCCAGTAAAATATTTTAATTCGAGAAAAAATGGAGGGTTAATGTAAAGGAATTACAGGAAGATGTAGAGATTCTTATCAAGGGATTATACGAAACTTTCATATAGACTAACAAAAAAGTGAGGATCTAAATTGGAATACAGGGAGAAGATATAGTATACCAAAAACCGGGAATGTTTTATACAGGGTGTTTCAGAACTATGGGATCAAACTTATGGGGGTTGTTCAGTGCAACAAAAGAATCAATTTGAGTATAGGAACCCATGTCCGGAAATGCGTCACTATGCCACTATGGCCCTAAGACGCGTTAAAATTTATAAAAAACATTAATTACCTAAATAGGATCTGCTGCATTTATTTTAACTGACAATCATTCTTTGTATAGTATTATGGAAGGAACAAAGTAGGAAAAGGAACTGAGGTAAAGAAATGAAACGGACATCGAACTTAATGATAAATAGTAAGCAGATGAAGAGAATATTAAAAGGTTGAAGAGTGGACTTGAAGAATGGACTGAAATTAAGGATATTTCTATGCCTGAAATATCTTTAAACATATAAGAAAGAAATGAGGACTAGATTTAATGATAGAGAGTAGATGAAGGGAGTATTAGAATGTTAAAGAGGAAGAAGCAGAATAAAAATAAATAAAAAGCTATTTTAAGAAGTCCTTGAAGAATGAACTGAACTTCTTTCTTTCACTGACGAATTAAGGTTGAAGAGTAAGAAAGAAAATAAAAATTATTGAAAGACTTGTGTAAGATAAGCGAGATAAGTCACATTGATTTAAAAATAATAATTTTAAAATAAAAGTCTGGACTTTGGGTCATGGGAGGTTTTTGAGTTTTAAGCAGAAATTTAGCCTTATTTTTTAGACAACAACTATTTTTCATTTTCTAGTAAATTTATCGAGAAATGCTGAATTACGGTTTTTGAGTTAAAGGCTGATAATAAGATTTCTTAAAGAAAAATCCAGAATTATAAAAAAAAATGTAATTTTATTCCCTGTATGTTTTTCAAAAAACGATGACATAGGTGTCTAATCATTAAATCAGGAATATGTGTACAAATTTTCGAAAGTATAACTCTGGGATTTTTTCAGTTACAGCTCATATTAATCAGTTTTTTTAATAAAAAAAATCAAGAATTTTTCAAAGCAATTATTTTTATTCAATTCGCTATATTTTTTTTCTTGTATTTTTAATGCTGAAGAAGTGTCCAACCAATTTAAATCAAGAATTCGTCTACACATTTTCGAAAGCATAATTCTTGAATTTTGTGAGTTGCAGGTCATGTGAATTAGATTTTTTAAGAAAAAATCAAGAATTTTAGGAAGAAATTATTTTTATTTTATTTATTTTTTTTTAAATGCTAAATTAGGTGTCTAACCAAATTAAACCAAGAATTCGTCTACACATTTTCGAAAGCGTATCTCTCGAATGTTTTGGGTTACAGGCCATGTTAATAAGATTATTTAAGAAAAAATCAAAAAATTTTCGAAGAAATCAAAGAAATAGATGCAGATTAATGCTGAAGAAGTGTCCAACCAATTTAAATCAAGAATTCGTCTACACATTTTCGAAAGCATAACTCTAGAATTTTTTGAGTTACAAATCATGCTAATCAGATCTTTTAAGCAAAAAATAAAGAATCTTTCAAATAAATTATTTTTATTTAATTCCTTGTGTTTAAAAAAAAAATGCTGAAATAGGTGTCCAACCGATTTAAATCAGGAATTCGTGTACAAATTTTCGAAAGCATAGCTCTTGTTTTTTCTGATTTACAAACCATGTTTTAAGAAAAAAATCAAGAATCTTTGAAATAAATTATTTTTATTTAATTCCCTGTATTTTTTTAAAAAAATGCTGAAATAAATCAAGAATTCGTGTACAAATGTTGGAAAGCATAACTCTTGGATTTTGCGAGTTAAAAACCTAGTTAAACAGATTTTTTCAGAGAAATTATTTTTATTTAATTCCCTGTACATTTTTTTAAAAAACGCCGAAGTGGGTATCTAACTAATTTAAATTAGGAATTCAATTTGAAGTCATGTTAATCAGTTTTAAAAAAAATCAAGAATTTTTTCAAAAAATTGTTTGTGTTCAATTGTCTATATTTTTTCAAAAAACGCTCAATTAGGTATCTAACCAACTTAAATCAAGAATTCGATTTTTTCAGTTACACGACCTGTTAACGAGTTCTTTTAAGAATTTTTCCAATCCAGAAATTATTGAATTCCCTGCGTATTTTTCAAAAAAACCCTGAAATAGGTATCTAATTAATTTATTCAAATTAAGAATTCGAGTAAAAATTTTTAATATTTAAGCTTTTGAAGTGTTTTGAGTGGATATTGATCAGAAAGACTAATGATTAAAAAAAATTTTATTCAATCTCTTATAGGTTTTTTATCAAACACTGCAATTACTATTAAATAATTCTATATGAGCAGTTCACATACAAATTTCTATTTCAAATACAGTGGAATTAAAACAAAAAATACAAATGCATAAAAACTTCTTAATTAAGACCTCTCATAGTCGATCTGCTTCCAAAGAAATAATAAAAACTTGGAATCTAAATCCAAAATGCTGTAGAATCAACAAAGTCAACTTCTACTGAAGAGCCTTTAAATGACCCCAAAAACAAAGCAAGTCGGGTAAAAAATAGGGTACTAACTTGCTTTAATGGTATTATTATAACTAAAGTTCCAACTTACTTTCTGTAGCCCAAACTTTCAAATTCTTCAGCTCTTCCGCGTAATACTCGCTATGCTCTCTACACTTTTCATTATCCGAATTCAGTGTGGGAATGTAGAGCTGGACTACCTCGAACTCATCTACCAAATCCGAAAAACTTCCGAAAATACTTTGCGAATATCCACGCGAATACAACGCGAAAAGAACGCAAAAAACTCGAAGCGCGTCCATGCTTCTTATTTGAAAGAAATCACGACAATTGAAAAACTTGACGGTTTTTTTTCGAATATTTATATGTAAGAAATCGAAAGTCTATTAATAATAGTCATGGTGCTTAAAGAGTTATGCTTGCTGGGTGTAATTCATTAGGTTAATTAATTATTATCAGTATTTTAATTAGGAAAAATATAATTTTGTCTGGTTGTATTTATTTAATTTTTTTTTAAATTATGTAAAGTTAAATATTTACTTTTTAATGTTCGATTTTAAACTATAAATTTTCACACCTAAGCCTTGTACTATAAGCAAATAGATTTTTTGTGGTTAAATGTTCGTCAAACTTGTCAGAGAGACCAGTTGTACAGGTTACGAAATCACCAAAATTCTAAAATGTTAATCATTAGAATAAACAAACATCTTATGCAAATGTGTACTTTTTGTAGAAAAGTAATTAAAATATCCACTAAAAAAAGAACCACTTATTTATCAAGTTCAGTAGAATATTCTAAAGAAGTCAAAAAAGCATTAACAATATATATTATTAATATATTTAAATAATAAATTAGAATAAATTTCACTTTGATAATGCTGAAATGAAAGAGGATGGAAAATGGAATATTAATTAAGCTCAAAAAGAGCAAATTTTCTCTTAAAAGGCAATATTCCCCTCGGCTTGCAACACTGTGCCTGAATACCTACAATATCGAAAATGAGGTTATGCTGAATTTTTTGGACCAAATTGGCAACATGCAACTGGATTGGAAACTGTCGCTGTGACATTTAAAACGAATGATAATGACATATGGCTGCCAGTTCCTAAAGAGTTACTTCAAATACTATGAAAAAAGCTTTTAGGAACATAAGAAAGTTAAAATCATGACAATTCTGTTTTTGCATAAACTCTTCACTGTCTCACTTGAAGATGTCTAAATAGAGCAACATTTTCTGCAGTTGAAAATACTGGCACCTAATTTCTGAAGGCACTTTTGAACTTGAAAAATAATTCTTCTAAAATAAAGTTAAATTTTTTGCAGGTGGTGACACTGGTCATCAACATCGAAGTTAGGTTTATGCTAATATTTTTAGCCCGAATTGGCAACAAGGGATTGCGTATGTCACTGTCAACTATTTGTCAAGTTTGAAGTTAATTACAGTGACAAGTGATAAAATAGTACATGGTTGCCGGATTTTAATGAGTTACTTGAAGTCCCATAAAAAATTTTTAGGCATTAGAAATTTATGTTCATGAACATGACATTTCTGTTATTACACAATACCTTCACTTTAAAATCGCTAAAATGAGGCAAATTCTATGTAGTTGGCAGCACTGGTATTTAATTTGTAAAATTGCTTTCAACCTTTGAAACAAAAATCTCTTAGAAAACGATAAATTCCTTGTATGGTCTAAAATATCAAAGTTAAAGGTATGCTAAATTTATTGGACAACAGTGGCACCAAACTGGGTAGTTACTGTCAAACTTCTGTCAAGTTTGAAGCTAATTAAAGTGACAAGGAAGTACATGGTTGCCGATTCTAAAAGAGTTGCTTGAACTTTTATGAAAAAACCTTTAGATGATTAAGAAAGTTTTGATCCCAAACACAATAATCCTGTTTTTGTACAAATTCTTCACTTTCCTACTTTAAGATCGCTAGAAAGAGGAAAATTTCTTGCAGTTGGCAACACTGACACCTAATTTTCAAAAGTGCTTTTAAAGTCGAAAAAATATTTCTTCTAAAAAATTTTTTTTGCAGGTGGCAACACTGATCTTTAATACCAAAGTCAAAGTTATGGTAAGTTTCTTGATGGAAAGTGGCAACGCCAGATTGAATATGTCACTATCACCCATCTTTCATGTTTCAAGTTAATGACAGTGACAAGTGACAAAATAGTACATGGCTGCCGGATTTCAAAGAGTTACTAGGACTCCTGTCAAAAAACCTTTAGACACAAAGGAAAGTAATGATCATAAATATGTCAATTTAGTTCTTGCACAAAAAATTCACTTTCTCGCTTTAAGATTCCAAAAATGAGAAAAATTCGGTGCAATTGGCAATACTGGCATCTAATTTCTAAAGGCAATTTTGAAGTCAATTAAATATTTCTTAAAAAAAAATCTTTGCAGTTGGTAGGTAACACTGTCCTACAATATCGAAGTTGAGGTTATGCTAATTTTCTTGACCGAAACTGGCAACGCCAAAGTGGGAACGTCACTGTCAATCATCTGTTAGGTTTAAAAAGTGACAAGTGATAAATGGTTGCCGGATTTCAGAGATTTACTTAAAATCCTGTGAAAAAACTTTTACAAATATATATAAAAATAATGATCATATGAACATGATAATTCTGTTTTTCACAAAATCTTCACTTACTCACTTTAAAATATCTAACAAGAGAAGAATTCTATGCAGTTAATAATACTGGCACTTAATTTCCAAAATTGCTTGTGAACTGTTTCTCCTTAAATAAAAGAATTTCCTTACATTCTAGTTTTATTGGCCAAAACTAGCAACACCGGAATCGGTACGTTAGGTCAACCTTCTGTCAAGTTTGCAATACATGGTTGCCGGTTCTAAAAAAATCGCTTGAACTCTTATGAAAAAACCTTTTGATGAATAAGCAAATTATGATCATAAACACGATAATTTTGTTTTTGCTTCACTTTAGGATCCCTAGAAAGAAGAAAATTCCTTATAGGTGGCAACACTGGCCTTCAATATTGTAGTTAATGATAATGTAGTACATTGTTGCCAAATTTTAAAGGGTCACACAACTCTTGTAAAAACACTTTTAGACACAAGAAAATAATCTCAAACATCAAGTTTCTTTCAAATACGTATATAATATGACGTACGAATATGACAATTCTGTTTTTGAACAAAATATTCACTTTTTCGCTTTAAAATCCCTAAGAAGATGAAAATTACCTGCATTTGGCACACAAACACTGACTTACTAATTTCCAAAGATTTTTTCAAAGTCGTGAAATTCCTTGCAGGTGACAGCACTAGGGCCTACAATATCAAAGTTGAGACTGTTAAACGAGTTTATAAACATATGATTGAGGTTATGGTAATTTTCTTACCATAGCAGAGGCTGGCAACACCCGATTGAATATGTCACTGTCAATAATCTGTCAAAACATACTGTCAAATCAACTGTCAATCATATTCCAAGTTAATGATAATGACAAGTTGCAAAGAAGTACATGTTTTCCGGTTATTAAAAAAGTCGCTTCAATTCCTATAAAAAAAATTTTAGACAATAAGAAAGTGACAACAATTTTTCTCAAAATCTTTACTTTTTCACTTTAAGATACCTAAAAAGAAAATAATTCCATGCAACTAACAATGGTATCTAATTTGTAAAGGTTCTTTAGAACTCAAAAAAGTATTTTTTTCTAAAAAAATTAAATTATTTGCCAATGGCAACACTGGCATACAATATCAAATTGTTGCTAACACCGGATTGGTACGTCACTGTCATATTTAAAGTTAATTACAGTGACAAGTGACAGAGAAGTACATGGTTGCCGGTTCTAAAAGAGTCCCTTTAAGCCTTCAAATACAAAGAAAAATATAATCATGGAGATCAAACTACTGAATCCAAATATTAATATAAAATCACTTTTTGGCGCTATTGTCAGCTCTTTCTTAAAAAATACTCAGTAAAACTTTGTAGAGAAACGGTGTTCCCCTAAAACGCTCCTTTGACAACTGCATTCTTTCACATGATTAAATAAAGCAAAATAAAACTCAAACATAAAAACAAACTTTAATTTCTAAAAAGGAAACTCATTCGGTATGTCCTGTACGAGATCCTTGCTGTGCTTCTTCACCGCTTGGCGTCACAACACTCGATCCAACTGTAGATCTGGGTGCCCGCGAGGCTCTGGCATCACTGCCGCTCTCATTCAAAATATCCATAACCGTTTTTACCACGGAAGCACCACTGCCTGATTTACTGATCCTCGATAAATCACTCAAAGATTCCAGATTCACCAAAGTGTCTTTCTTATATCTAGACTCTTTTGGTAATTCAATAGGGCACTCGTATGGTTTCTCAAAGACGTCGTAGGGAATAAAACTACTGGGAACGGGCCATACTTTATCTAAAATTAATAATTATTATTTAGATTAGATGATCAGTTGTCATTGTAATTATACCCTTGTAAATCTCCCTCATAGGCACTACTCCATATAATCCATAATAACTATGCAATGACATGGTGAACTTGGAATTTATCACGAATTCGAGTAATTCGTACTCTGGCAGAAATAACTTGTATTCCTTTAAAGACACGTCTACATTTTCGTCCCCTTGATTGGAGCTGCTGAGGTTTCTCAATATTTGGGAGGAACTAAGATTTTCAGAACCTGATCCAGAATAGTCCTGAAAGAGGTTTTACCAGCGTTATGTGTTTTAAAATAAAATACTCAGCAGTCAATATAATATTATCAAGAAGAGGGTTGTCTGTCTAGTTGTATTGTAGTTTAACAAGTGGTTCTAGTAAAAGAAGAACTAGCAAGAATAAAGTGGATGCTTACAACATTCTTGAGTCAGGATCTGATCAATTTGTTAAACTATTGCAAGACCAGTGATAAGGGATCCTGAATATCCTTTACTCTAAGCTTGAAGATCTTTTAATCTCGTCTGACACTGCCTACAGTAACCAAATAGCACCGATGTTAGGACAAGTTAAGAAAAAGTATCAGAAGTCAACAAAAAGTTAATTTTTTGTGAATAGTTTTAAATACAGTGACATGATTTCAGTGACCTTTTAGCATCTTGTGTCTTGAGTCCTGAAGTACATATCTCATGGGAAAATTGAATTTTTAAAACATTTTTTTGTAATTATTGAGTGTATTACAAGATCAGTGGCTGCTCTTAATAAAATTTGTCAACTTACCTCAGTATTTACGCTAAAACTAACTTTCACTTTTTCATTTTCCACGTTCCTATTGGCCATATCTTCACAATAAGATCCAATCAAAGAATACAATTTCTTGATACAATTGTAGACATATCGACTTGACTGGCGAAAATCGACGTCCAATGACTCCACATCCAGTTTTTCAAGCAATTTGGATGGTATTCCGGTGAAGGGTTGCCAACCGTCTGAAAACCGCTGAATAGTTATTTTATTTAGTAAATATTTTTCGCTCCTTAATTGAAACTTGCCTGATTTATGTTAGAAATATGAATCAGAAGCTTTAGCGCCTTTAGGTTCTTGTAATGATTAGCGTTTTTATCCAGGAGGTATTTTAAGTGTTTATTGACGTTATCTTCGTCACCCTTAAAAACACTATAGAGAATAATATATTGAAATGGAAAATGGAAATCTAACCTCGACCATATGCACAAAGTATTCTCTGTAATAAAGCAGGAATCCTGTCAGTTTTTCCATGCAGTAGGTCTCATTGCATTTACTGATTATCTCCGAAAATATGTTTCTGCATTCTTGGTAATTCATAAAAGTGTGTTGTCCAACATAAATGATTCTATGCAAAAAAGTCACCTGTAAGTAACCATTTTTATATTTTCCAATAAAATCCACTGAATTCTCTCACCCTATTGGCAATTTTCAAATTTTCCATTAAAATTTCGTACTGTGAGACCCTTTCTGGCTCACCGACATCCCCAAAGTCTTGCTGCTTTAATCTCGGCTTCTTTTTGGGATAATTTACTTTAAGGGCTGCTTTTTGCATCGTTTTTTAACAACCGATTGTCAAAACTATTAAAGGGGTTAGTTGTCAACCCCATTGATTGATCGATAAAAAGGGGGAGAGTTCGTTATGAACTAGAGTTTATTGGGACAAATAAAAAACAGTATTTTATTTGTCCTGTAACAATTTATTGGAAACATTATCTATTCATAGTAGGTTTACAATATAATATTTTGCTAAATAAATCTGCTTTATGTCTTGGTTATCCGGATGGGAAACTTCCTATAAAAGAAATATGAAATAACTCTCCATTCGTTTATGAACAATGTTAATTTAAAATTAAAGATTTGGGTGGCAATTACTCATTCATTAAAATGTCTTATGTCTTTCATTTATGTTTTGCTAACCTAATTCGTCAAATTTAATTACAATTTATTTACTAAAGATCCAATATTTTTTTACGCAGAAGTAATTAATTAAAACATCAAAATTCGTTAAATCGTAAATTGTTAACAAGTGTTTTTTAGTCCAGACTTATATAAACAAAATTTATTCATTAAAATACCGATTTACTGCTTTTGACTATATTTTAATAAATAATTTTATTTGTTGATATAATATATTTATACATTTAAAGCATCTTTTGATCCTCTCTTATTTTTTTTCCTATAACTAAAATAAGTTGAATTTAATTCAAACTTACATAATAAACAAGGCTCTACAAGAAATTAAAAATGATTTACTTCAATTCTTGAATAAGTTTATTCGTTAAAAGTACAATATTGTTTCATATCAATGTAACAAGGGATTAATTCATTAATTTATTTTAAAATTCATTTTTTAAACAAGATTCGGTAGAAAACATTTTCTGCAATTCCCAAAGAAATTTATTTATTAAAGGTCGAATATTTTTTCACGACAATTATTTAATTCTAATTTCAGTCGTTAAAAGTTACATATTTAGGTAGAATTTTCTAGTACAGAGTATTTGTTTAGTATAGTATTAAAAATTTTTAATACCCTTGAAGTTACTTTAATTATTAATGTTATTGATTAAAATTGTATATTTATAAATTTATAAAATAAATATAGTATCTTTTGATTGTGTTTAATTTTTTTTCTGAAACTTAATTCGTTGAATTTGGTTAAAATTTATATATTTAAGAAGATTCTACAAGAAACTTAAGAACCACATATTTAGCTCGTTAAATAAATAAATTTATTCGCTAAAGGCAAAATCTTCTTTTACTTGCGTTGAAGTTATTTCAGTTAAACTGTATTCATTAAGATAGTATATTTATAAATTTTAAGTATATTTTTATAGTGTGTTATTTTTGATTTTAGAATGTATTATCTTTTTATCTGCTTTCTGTAACTTAATTCGTTTAATTACAATTTATTCGCTAAACAATATATTTTAATTCTTAAGTGAGTTTATTTGTTGAAAATACACATTTTTTTCACGTTATAGTAAATTACAAAAAAGAATTATAGTACAGGTTTATTTTCCAAAATATATGTTTAGTCTTGTTTTACTCTCTTTTCTGTTATTTATATTATTACATTTATTTGTTAAAGGTAAGTATAATATTTTTTTAGGAAGTAGTACACTAAATCATAGATAGTTAACAAGAGATTGGTTTATGTTTTAAAATTTATTTATTAAGCTCCTGTTTAACTAACCCGGAAATTATGTGAATTTTTAATTTTATTTGTTAAATTATTATATTAATAAGCTTAAAGCATCTTTTGGTTGCATTTTTTTTTGTAATTTAAATTGTTAAATTTAAACACGATCCTTTAGAAAAAAAAAAAAAAATATTTTAATTCTTAGGTGAATTTATTCGTTAAAATTTTTTGTAAGCTTATTCGTTAACTTTAATATTCATGAAAATCCTGTTTCACTCTTTTTGGAATTATTTCAACTCTTACGGTTGTTCCTTATAATGAAGTTTTTGAAATTTAAAGCTCTTTTGTTTTTTTCTTGTAAATTAACTTGTTAAATTTATTTTAAATTTATTCTTTAATAATTATTTTATAGGAAAATTATTGTTTGTCTAGTTCAATTCCTTAGTAATTTTTTTTAAGTGGATATATTTTAATTTTTATTCATAAAAAATGTATTAATCCAAGCAAATTTATTCAATAAATATGAACTTTCAGGACCGTTAAATAATACATATTTTGTTACAGATAACCAACAAGTGACCAAAAAAAAACAAAAAATAAATTTATTTATTAAAATTCAGTTTTACTTCCATGGAATTTATTTGAATTAGTAAATTTATTCATTAAAGAATTGAATTTTTGAAATTTTAATTCGTTAAATTGAATTAAACTTATCCAAAACTAAACAAAATTTAGTAAAACTTTCTGTGAAATTCCTAGGTAAATTTAATAAAGTTTTATAAGTTGTTTGTTAAAGGTACAATATTTTTTTAGGAAGTAGTAAATTAACTTGTTAAATTTAATTTAAATTTATTCTTTAAAAATTATTTTATAGGAAAATTATTGTTTGTCTAGTTCAATTCCTTAGTAATTTTATTTTTTCAAGTGGTAATACTTTAATTGTTATTCATAAAAAATAATATTAATCCAAGCAGATTTATTCAATAAATATGAACTTTCATTCATTCAAATAAATTTATTCATTAAAGTGTTAAATTTTGGAATTTTTTTTTGTTAAATTAAAACTCATTTATTAAACAAAATTGAAAACCTTCAAGAAATTCTTAAGAAAATTTAATAAAGTTTAATAAGTTATTTATTCATTAAAATTTTGTATTTTTGGTAAGTATATATATTCGCGTTAATTAGATTTTAAATCTTTAAGTGATCATAAAATGTTGTCTTACTCTTTTTAAACCTATTTGTATTATAAAGTTTATTCGTCAAAAAGGTAAATTTTTGAAGTGTACAGCATCTTTCAATTGTTTTTTTTTTGTAACCTAGTTAGTTAAACTAAATTAAAATATATTCGTTAAGCAAGATTTTATATGAAAATTAAAATGTTTTCTAATTAATCGTTAAGTAATTTTGTACGTACGCCATTTATTTATTAAATTTTTGTTATTTTTGTACTCCAATACTTTCGTGAATTAAATCTTCATGTTTTTAAGTAATCATATGTTTATTATTATTTATGAAAAATAATATTAATATAGGTAGATGAATTTATTAAATAAGAACTTTTAGATTAAATTTGTTTTACTCTCTTTAAAGTTTTTGAGTTATTACATTTATTCATTAAAATAATAATTTTTTAAATTTTAAAGCATTTTGGATTTTCTTTTTAATTAAGAATTCAGTAACAGTTATTCGTTAAATTTAATTTAAGTTTATTCTTAAACAAGATTATATATGAAAATTTACATTTGTTTAGTTCAATCATTAAATAATTATTAAGGTATTAAATTTCTGTATTTTTTATGTTTTAATACTTTCATTTATTTAAGTTTTGCTTTTTTAAGTGATCATATTTATAAAACATTAAATTAAGCATCTAAAGGTATTTGTTAAAACATTATCATTATTTATTGAAATTAACTTGAATTTTTTAAGTTAGGCAAGATTTATTCATTAAAATTACACATTTTTAAACATTAACTTGTTATTCACTATTATATACTTACCTACCTATTCTTATTAGTCAATTAAACTGACATATATATTTTTTAGATACGATTTTCTTAGAATAATATTATTCTTGTTTAGTTTCTTTCTCTGTTTTTTTTTTATAAAAAACTGTAACATTTTAAGCCTTAACTGTTGGTTTTTATAAATAAATTTCTTACCTTTATACATTAATTTAGAGTTCATTAAATTTAGCAACTTACGTATAATTATTCGTCATAAAAAAAGGTCTTAAAAAGGTAAGCGATAAAGATGAGAACCCCAAAAAGCCCTAAATAAATCCTCTCAGTATGAATTAATCATTGATTTATTACGATCTCAAAAAGCATTTTATGCAGGATACATTTTCTTACCGTTAGATAGGGATTGTGCAAAGCCATTAAAAGTACTCAAGGCTTGCTGTCCTGCTTCCTGAGTTTTTCCTAAGGCATCTTGTGCCGCACTTTGCATATTCGAGAACACTAATTCAAAGTAAAATGTTCATTATCTGAACTAATCCATAGACAAACTTACCATCTCCATTAGCAAGAGCCGCGAATATCTGAAAATTTTGAATTACTTACCATTAAACTAACAAAACTATAAAATTCTTACCAATAAGAGACTGAAACTCAATACGATTTTTAACCACATCATTATGCTCGATTGTAATCGGTTTTTGGGTTAAATACGTAATATTTATATGATAAATAAATACAGTTAAAAATTATTATAATTGCTTCAAAAAGTGACATAATTATGGTTGATTTATTGCATATATTTTTTAACAACTTCCTGCCTAAACATTGATGCTTATAATAAAGGACTAAATTATCATCATACATGCATTTACCTAAAATGCAATTTCTATTTAAAAAATTACATCATTCAACACTTAAGCATTAAAAATCCATCAGTCTTCAGCATATTTCATCACGTTTTACAACTTTGATGCAGGTTTTGGTACAATATTTTGCCAGTTTGCTATATCCTTCCACCAAGAGGGTCTCTCCACACCATAAGGAGACGTCAAGAAAGACTCTTCAAGCCTTTTATACACCTAAAAAATCAATATTATTCAGGTAAAACTTTTTCATAACTCCATACTTCTCCATCCGAAGCACCAAGAATAGAATCTAATATAAAATCAGGCGGTGAAATCACATCAACCAAAGCTACAGCGTCATTTTTCAATTTTCCACATAATTCAATGATTCCGTCTTGAATAAGAACAGCTGGTTGTTCTCCAGAAGCATATCCGCCCTGATAGAGGACACTTAGGAACTTCTCCAGACTGTATAGGCCATATAATGATAACATGGTATTGAGTACTGGCAAGAGCGTGTGGTCTTGGCATGTGGAGATTTTATCTTGGAATTGTTGGATAAGGAAGAGCTGAAATTGGAATATTTAGAACTTTTCCAATTATATTTCGTTAAAAGTACTTCAATGTAAGCGATTCCCAATTTTCTGGCATAAAACACTTGAGAGTCGTTTTGTGCAGAGAACTTATTTGCTCCACTCTTCCTTAATAAAAGTCTTCTCTCACTGGTTTGTTGCAGTAAATAAGTGACCAACCATTCATAAATCCTTATTATATCTAACAAAACACATTAAGTATTTTCATAGATAATACCCAATTGCCACTTACTTTCAGGAAACGATAGCTCTTCAAAAGTTCTTGCATTGAACTTCGCTGTCTTCAGAATATTCAATCCGTTGTTAAGGAAATCAGTTGACTTCAGTGGGGACGACACGTGAACTCCACTAACGAGGTTATCCCAAAGTTTTATTAAAAAGTTTCCAACTTGCTGAATTAGGACCCAGTTCTCACCCTCGTAAGTTAGGGAGGCCTCTTGGTTATTTTTTAGGTCACCCAATCTGGCAGCTGTAACAAAAGACCTTGGGTAGCATTTATGTTTGGTTAATTTTAGTAAAATGTCATTATTAGGATCTAGAGATTGAATTTGCTTTGAATAATTGGTTGAAGATCTTGTAGGCAAGGAACTCTGGTCATTCTTTTGGATAATCAAAAAAATTAAGAGTAATTAAGAATTACAGCCCAAGTCCCAGATCAACTCGCTGTAGGTCCACCATTTAAGTTTATTTTTTAGATTCAGTTAGAATGCTTGTACAAATGATCTCTGCATTTCAGACTGATTTAAGTCGATCCAGGAAGACTCCTTCAGAAGCTCATTGATTTACATTTCAACACATACACAGTTGAAGATCATAATTGGGAAGACAAAGTCATTTAATACTCAATACTCAAATATTTATTTTCATAGAGTCATACAAATAAGTATCGGATAATGTCAAAAAATAAAATTATAAGACCTAAGCATACAACTTTTAAAAGGCCCTAAGAAAAAAACAATAAAAAATCTACAATTAACTAAAGACTAAGAATATAAGAGAAGTACAGTTTTTAATAAATAAACAAATACGAATTATGGGAGTAAGGATAAGAAAATTCCTTTCAACGAAGCTTTGAAAATATTACCCTTCTCAATTTTTTTTATTTCAATGGGAAGATCATTGTATAATTTAATTGGTAGAACTACTGGGCTGTTTGCCACTTTGGTTAATTTATGTTTGAGTAAATCCAAATTTAAATTAACCCTGAGTTCGTGTGTACTTTCGTGTGTTCGTGTGTTATTGTGGGTACCTCTGGACAAGGAATAATCAGACAGGTTACGCTTTATATGCATGATCAAGTTGAAAATAAATAGACAAGGAAATGGCATAATTTTTAAGTCTGGAAAGAGTGTTCTACAAGAAAATGTATAAGGCTTAAATAAAATATTTCTAATTATATTTTTCTGGGCCGTAAGAACCTCACCACTTCTAGAACAGTTACCCCAACACATTATGCCATATGACAAACATGAATAGACATAACCATAGTAATAAAGAAGTATCAGGCCAATATCGATTTTATTACGTAACTGCCAGATCACAGGCATAAATTGATAATTTCTTTAAAACCATATCTACATGATAAGACCAACTAAGATATTCATCGATTAATATTCCTAAGTACTTGACAACCTTATTTTGTTCTATAGTTTTGTTATGCATTTTAACAAGCAACCTTTTATTCAAATCGGTAAGACTAAAAAGTATCATTTCAGTTTTTGACTCATTAAGCACTAGGCTGTTCCTGCTACTGATATTTATCATTTGGTCAACAACACCGGTTAAACCTCTAGATAGTTCTTCTAAGTCACCACTCGACGTTGATATAACAACATCATCTGCAAACGCAGCTATATGGTTGCCAGGAAATTCATCCAAGATGCTATCAAAAAATATAACAAATATCAGTGGCCCCAAAATGCTTCCCTGTGGGACACCACTAACAACTGGTAGGGACTAAGGCGCAACTGAAACATTTCCATTCTTTAATATCGTTTTTTGATATCTACCGGTTAGGTAGGATTTAATCCATTTATGGACAAGACCACGCATACAACAGTCATTAAATCTATCCAACATTAGGTTAATATTTATTACATCAAACGCCCTTTTTAAATCATAAAATAGGCTTACACATTTATTGTTTAATTCCAAATTAGACAAAATATATGAATATAGGGACAAAATTGCATCTTGTGTAGAGCGACCCGTCCTGAAACCAAACTGGTATTTACTAAAAAAATTTTCTTTGAGTAGAAAAGACTACAAACGTTTAGAGAAACACTTTTCAAAAAAGCCGAGTGTTTGCTAGTGACAGATAAGATAATTTCACGTATTTCGATAATTTCCTATTATTTCCAATTTTTTTTACAGACTCAATAAAAAAAATGGTTAAAAAGTTTTGTGGCTTCCTGAATATCGCTAAAATTAGAACCATTTTCATTAATAAAATACCGAATAGTCTTGGAAACTTTAATTGTGACATAAAAAAAGTCAAATTTTGCTCACTTCTTCAAAATTCTTACCTTTCAGATATCCATGTCCACCACATGCTTCCCTACAGGACTGTATGGCATCCCTACAGATCCATGCAGCCAAAGGCTTAGCAGCTGAGGTGATAATATGCAGTTCTACTCCCAAGAAGTCTGCATTTTCTATGGAATCTTTATTATTTAGGAACTTATTATATATATCGCCTAGATTTCTTCCAAATACCTTTAGAACATAAATAGCTGCGAGGTGGGGTAGAAGTCTGTATTGCTGCAATAAAAAGAGTATATATGGTACTTAGATTCGAATTCTACACTTAACTAACTTTTCAATAGGTAAAATCACTTGCATGGCCAAATCAAATCATTGAATTAAACAAATTGGTTGCTTACGTGCGTTTGGTATTCCAATATGGGCATCTCACTTCCCCCTGTTCCGAACTGCTTTCTTACTCCTGCATACCTTATTGCTATAATGAGGGCACATGTAGCATACATTTCTGCAGTACATATCACACCACTTCTGGTGACACTTAGTGCTAATAAAGAAGCTCCAAACCTATGGTTATCATCCTTGATGGCTGTGACGTATTCACCTTCTTCAGTGACGTCTGCCAGTTTGTTTAATAGATTTTCTCGTGGAATGCGATAGTTTTTAAATAGGACAAACCTAAAGAGGTTAAACAACGACTCACTAAATGAAGCTAACAGTAAATAAGTTTACCCATTATCGACTCCATTCAGTCCCATTTTTTCTCCCATATCTCCCACTGTCACACCTGGATATGGTAAAAGAGTTTGAGGATCACGTAGAGGTACTACGAAAGTATGTAATCCATGGTTTTTAGGGCCAATGTACAGCTGAGCGTATAGAAGGGCGTGGGTAGATGCTGTTCCTAAGCCTATTAGAGACAAACCGAGTTTCTTAAGAAATCTTTAAAGGAGGAAAGAAGAAGAAGAAGTCAGTGGATGCAAAAGATCTTAGATTCTCCATATATTTGGTGCCTAATGGATTGGACAATTAGAGTATTGAGGACTATACATTAATGGAATTAATAGGAGGAGATGTTAGTAAGTAAATCTTACCTCCTATCCAACACTTGGCAGCTTCGAAATCTGGTGAATCAATAACGAACTCTTTGGTAGTCTTATCGTAAGTTGCTCTAGTTCTCATTCCCTTGACGTTCGATCCATGTCCCACTTCAGTTAGAGCAAAGCAGCCAGTAATCTTTGAAATAAATAATCAAGAAGTTCATTATTTTCTTCACTTATTAAATAATAAACTACTACCTTTCCATCTCTTGTATCATTTACAAAGTGTTGATGTCTCTCGCTTCCGTTACTTAAAATGATCCCTTCGAACATCCTTACTGTTAGCGAAAACTTGATTAAAGCCTCTGTGGAGTAATCAAGGTGTTTTGCATATTTTGGGTTTAACCTAAAATTTTTGTTTGATAAATATTAAAAATTATACAGGGTGAGTCACTTACAATTGGTCAGTGTTCGCTCTAATTATGGCCACTTGTTTGTTGGTTAAGTATCGTTGCTCGTCGAACGTTTTCGGTCTGTTATCAGGTCGAAATTCTTTATATTTTTCAAGTTCCTTGTATAGGTTTTCCTATATGAAAAATTATGAATTAAAAAATAAAACCGATTAACTTATTTTATTAATTTTTGGAAAAAATTGCTTTAGGTTTTTATTTCTTATTCTTTTTAATTTAATTTTTTTAGTTGTAAAGGTTAATTTATTAATTTGTTAAAAGTAGTATAAGGGCTATGGAAATATTTTAAAACTAAAATAAATTTGTAATCAACAAAGATTGTAAAAGTCAGAATAAAGGAAAAAATATATTAATAAAAAAAATATAAAGTCTTTTAAAAATGTCCTTGTATAAATAGTTCACTTAAAATAAATATTAATAAGGATAAAATTTATTTAATCTCTTGGTTCGGTTAATACGAAAAAATGTTATTATTTTTATTTATTGAGAAGAGTAATAAAAAAATTATTTAAATCGTAATTAATTTGCAATAGAAACCTAAAAATAAGAATGAAAATTACGAAAAAAAAACACAAAAATATGAACTTAAAAAAATAAAATAAAAAATTACTTAAATAAGGTTTTGTTCAAGAATAATAGTGTAATTATAAATGGGTGGCATTTGATAACTACACACATATGATAACTCCAAAATTAATGTTGCTCGGCACAGACATTTTAAGTTGTGGGCTGGTTTTTTAAATCGCATATAATAAATAAATAAAACTAGTAATTATCATTAAATACTTTAATATATTAAGATTTAGATATAGTAAGCAAAATATGTGTACATAATTTTGTTTTTAATAAAATGGCACATATAATATTTGGATCAAACATATAAAATTAAAAATAATTCTATGGAAAAAACTTATCAACTAAAATCTAAACACTCTAATACACTGTTAGCTAAAACCTCAATTTTTGAAACCTTAATGTCAAATTTTAGAAATTGAAATTTATTAATTAAGAAAACCAGTTATTCATCAAAATTTTCATCACTGTCGCTCACATATTGTGGTGTTTTGGTGGGAGTGTGCTTTAATGTTTTGTAAAATCCATGATAGATTGGGTCAATAAATGGCAGAAGGTCACGAATATCTTGATATTTTAATATGTCTATATTTAAAGGCTCGTTATATGCTGGAGGTATTTCAATATTAAACATTGAACAAGATCTGCCTCTTCTTAGCATGGTAAAAAATCGAAAATGTTCATCGGAATTTATTGTATATTTGAAGCCTATGTCATTATCCTTTTTGTAATATAACCATATATATAATCCATATATAATATATAATAACCATATATAATAATATGCTGTTCCACGCAAAGGATGATTTTATCCTCGGCAATATTTCTTTTTATGAAATGTGTGGTTAAAAGTTGGGAAAATCCAAAAAAATCTGTCTCATAAATTTACATAAAAATGAGGGCTAGACATTTTTATTTATTATAGACACCCAGTCTTGTGGAACTGAGATTATAGAATTGCGTTTTTTCACAAACCGTGCTATAGTGGCATGATCGGTATCACACTCTAAATGAGTATGTCCTGGAACTAGGAATTTGTGATGAATTTCTTTCAACGTATTCTTGTCATCAAGTGCGCTATCGGTAATATGCTATTCCGATTTTGACCAAGGCACGTATCAGAATAGAGGATTAGAGTTTCCACATGGTCTGGTAAGTCCTTAATAAACTGAAACAAGCAAGATGCGATCTCATCGGCTCCTCGTTGTGCTACACCTTCGTGCCATATGTAACACGAACTTTTTTTTGTAGTAATATTGCGGATCGTCAGATTAAATGTCCATAACTTTCTTTTGTAGAAAGACACACTAGCAGTCAAGTTGGGTGTAGCCAAACACTTTTGTAAGTCAAATGCCGCTACTACAATCCTGCCTAAACTTTGCTTACTTTTTTCTTTATCACCTATTTTTATTGCATAGTGAAAGAAAGCCTTGTCCTGATGTCGCTGACTCTCCGTTTTTAATTGGGTTTTTTCCTCTTCGTCGACAGAACATTTTAATGCGTCACACGTTTTGCACGTATCATTACTTGGTTTCTTAAATTTTAAGTTTAAGGTTATGAAAACACTGCGAAAAACAGTTAGACTCAAAGGCTTTGTAGTTGGATCAGATCTTGTACTCTCGAATTTTTCTTTATAAAGCGTATACAATATCTGGAAGTTTAAGTGTTGTGCTAAATATCATTTTGTAGTATGATTTCTTGAGTAATGGGTCTCATAAGCCGGAAAAGTATTAATAAAATCTCTAGCAAATGAGATGTCAGCTTCTGATCGTTTATTGCCTGAAGGTAGCGTGCCTCTTAAATTGGACTTCAGGATGATAGAGGTAGGGGATATTTTCTTTTTTTTTAACAGCATCATCTAAGAAACCTCTGGTTTCACCAGAAACGTTCAAAAAGCAAGCTTTGCAGATGTGACCATTAATGCCGTCTAACTTATAAAGTACTGTGATTTGTCTATCTTTTGCTGATTTATTACACCTTGTTCGTTCTTTCGGTTTTATTGTAATTAAACTAGATTTTCTGTAGATCTCTACTTGGTAAGTTTCTGTAGTTAGTAAAGATTTGCTTCATGTCAGTATGGGCAGTTTTTAAATGGCATTTTGCTCGGCAGCCTTCAGAAACTGGTCTTGACGTTTTTGCTAGAATACTCTTACTTTGGCAGTAACATACGCCTCGCCTTTTTTTCTACTTTCAGAACGACTTTGTTGCAATTTTCTTTGCATTGAACTCTGCCCTTTTTTTCTCTTTCTAGTTGCATTTGCAATTAGTGATAAAGGGATGTCATCGTCTGACTCATTTTGGGTTTCTTCAGAAACATCAGCTTCATTGTCAGTCATCTGCTCTTTATTTGATGGTTCCCATAATTCACTAGATCCAGAACTGAAATCAGTTGGGGACGATGGAAGATGTGGGTTATTTTCAAGGCTTAGGCAAGTCTGTTCCGGCTCTATAAAAGTGATCAGTTGTTCAAAAACCGGTAGCTTTGACCAGTCAGGGGAACAATAATACGCTGTCGTCTTGGCGACGACGAACGAGTATAAACGAGTCATTATGATAAGTACAAATACACTGGAAAAAAAATTTGGTACATTTATGTTATGGATATAACTTACACACTTACATAGAAGAATTCATAAAACAACTAATTAAAACGGATTTTTTTTTTGGTAGAAATATGGTAAATGATCTAAATAATTGTTACAATATTTGGTTTAAACATGATAACTACCACTTATCACAATTGTTTCAAATTGTTTTACCTTAGTTTTTTTTTAAACACATGATATGATATTTTAACATGATTATACCAAACAAATATTAAGCAAATAGGACTTGGATCAAATAAAAATTAAAAAAAAATTATTTATATTAGTGAAGTTAACAAAAAAAAACATTTTTTGGAGTTAACATAAATCTCCCAAATGCCACAGAAATAAAACTAATTTAATTTTTATAATTAATATTGTTCATCTAAACGAAACAACAGAATATCTTAAATTTTGTAGATGAATTAACCTTAAATAATTGTTTCTATATTAATTATGAAAGACACATTAATATTAAAAATCTAATAATAAAAACTAAAACAAAAGCATACCAGAAAAGCTTAGAAAAGTTTAAATAGAAAAAGGTGCACACTTAAAAAAAATTAGTTAACCAAAAAGCACATAAAAAATTTTACAGAAATAATTGTATTTAATACTAAATTAAATAAAGTTAATATTTTTAATGAATGGTTCTGATAAGGTATTTTTAGGTTTGAGTTGACAAAGGATATCTTAAATATGAAAAGTCAATATAAAGATGTATGTATATTAAAGATTTTCTTGTACCCAAGATACATAAAGTAATAAAATGAATAAGTAAGTAATAAAGTAATAAATAAAGTGTAAAAAGGTCAACATATGACTTTTATGTAAATCTTTAATGCAAATCTTACTTACCTGATAAGAAATTTCATCTTCACCAAAAATAAAAACCTTTAACTTCCTCCAATTAAATGAGGCCTTATTACGATATAAATCGAGTGGACCAGATGGAAAATCTTTTAAATTTTCTGTCATTTTATTACCTCTATACGAGTGTATCAATATATTAAATGCCACTATAACAAAGTTCAATGACAATTTTTCACTAAAAATTTAATTAAATGCAGCGTAAAAACAACAATGAATAGCAGCCGTGCAAAGCGTATCTAGGATCGTCTTTATAATGATAACTGGTTTCGTAAGTGGCATCTGATAAAGCAATTGACTCAGTTTACAGCAAAGATATTAACTTTTTATGATAACAAGTTGAATCTTATATCCCCAAAAAATCCTTTTTCTAAAAAATGGAAATTTCTTCATATATATCTTACCACAAACAAATCATATTATACGTTTATACGAGGAAGGAGAAAAAAGTAAATTAAAAAAAAAATTAAAGTTATTTTGAACTAATTTGTTGTAAACTATAGTAGCAATAATATACATTTCTAAGATTCAATTATTTTTAATAAGAGTATAAATGTTTATAATATAACTATAAATCTACTTTTATGTAACATATATATTATACTACTGCTGCTTATCTACTACTTGTAAGTATAGATCGGAGGTCACTTCAGTCAGTCGCTTTTACCTAGGTTTACACTGAATAATCTTAATATGGTTTAAATCTTATTTTAATAGACTTTAAAGCCTTTTTAATGATTCTCTGATTTGAAATTAAGTGACTCAGTTCATTTATTGTGCTCGCCTTGGTTGAAAGTGAATCAATGTTGTTGCTATGTTTTCCTAGAGTTACCATATTGGCAAAATATGAGTGTTTTGCTTGTTTTGCTTACCGGTCCAACTTATTTTGCAGGAATATGCCTTCTGGATAATCACAATTTCCTTTACAAAAAAATCCCTTTTCTTTATTGAATTAGGAATTATATTCTCGGGATCATTAAACCACACTTTGTTCTTTCTACAAAGCTTTTCTATTTCGTTGGTTGTATTAGATTTAAAACACTGAATATTTAAGTTATAGGTTGCACTACAGCTTGCAGATTCGTATGAATTTGCATTTATTGTTGCCACAGCATGGTCTATAAGTATTAAATAGTTACGCGTAGGTTACCATTACCATTACCCATATAAACTTCCTTATAAATATCTGTCTCATAATTACTTGTTAAAGTGTCACATCAAATAACGATAGTTTCTTGCATTTTAGATTTGACAGTTCCTCATCAAGCCGTTGTACGGTATGCTATACTATCTGTCTTGTTCCAGAGATGTTGTAGATGACAGTAGAATATTTATGGAAACTAAAATCCTTAAATATGAAGGACTACGCCTGTTAATAGCTTTTATAAGGTCTCTTTTACATAAATTGCACATTCTCCTCCCCTTTGTTCTCCACCTGTAAAAGCCGCATTGAAACCGGGTAAACCGTAAACCCTGTAGCCAGGTTTTTGTCACCATTATCATAGATATATCGACACTAAACTCTGATGATTAACTTTAATATATGTAATTTTAAATTTGAAGAAGTAATCCATTTTTTCAGTGGAGTTAATAGATCAATGGGTAACTAAAGATACTTTGGTCATCTTCCACTAAATTGATTTAAAAAATATTAATCCTACATGTTTCGGACATATCCATCATCAGAGATAACACATGAAGGGGTTCCATCAATACATCTTACAGATCTAGTGCCTCAGATAACTTTACAAAAACTTTAAAATTACATTATTACGACAATACGAATATATATAAAGTTTGTGTAAATCCATGTTTGGTCACATTCTCATGTATCTTTTAATCTTGTCTGAGGCACTAGATCTGTAAGATGTATTGACGGAACCCCTTAATTTGTTATCCCTGATGATGGACATGTCATATGTCCGAAACAGGTAGGACTATTATTTTTTAAATAAATTTAGTGGAGGATGACCGAGGTATCTTTAGTTACCCATTGAAGTTGTTTTTTGTTTGAGACTGCTTAATTAATTTTGCTTTTTTACACATATATCACTGTTAAATTCACCGACGTCCTATTTAAAATAAAGTATCCAAAATGCCATTGTCACTTGATATAGAAGCCGTTATTATTTCAGAAAGTTTACAACATAAAGACTTTGCTTAACTTATGAGATGTCAATTTTTCTACAAAGAACTCGAATATTCTTTTACTATACATATTTCTATTTACCAAATAAGTCTATAATATCCTTGGGCATATTTTTATTTAGAAAAAGTGTTTTGAATCTCCAAAATGACCGAGTGACTTTGATTCCAGTTTACGCTTGCTTTAACACGTTGACTGCCATATGAAGTAAATATAATTCACACGGCGTTGGGCACTCTGCGTCATGTGAATTTTATTTAACTCCATCACATCCTTACCTATAACGCCGTGTGACTTCTGTACGCTTCACGTTTTAATACTTTGCTTATAAAGCGATATTGACCATGGCCCCAGGAGCAAACTAATATAATTGGCCTGTAGTTTTAGTTTATTTTTTTAATTAAAGGAGTCATAAAAATACAAATATGTTATAACTAATGTTACCTTTATTATAGACAAAATAAACACATGTTTTTAAGTTTATAGAACAAAATAATGGTTAATTTAATGGATATTTTATATAGTACTTATAATTTAAATGATTTGTGTTAAACAAAAAAACATTCTACGCAAAAATAAGATTTACATTTTTCGCACTTATACGAAGTTTGTTTTGCGTTTAAAGCTGCATGTTTCCTTTCAAATTGCGACTTCAAGCTCTCATAACAAATTGTACATCTTCTTCTTGCATCCATATGTTTTAAAGAACAATCTTCTGTTGGTAAATTTTCTGTTTCGGAAATTTCAGACTGTAATAGAGCCATTGTAACCTCTTCTTTAAAACTGGTTATTTTTATGTTTTTCTTTTTAATTATTTTGTAAAGAATGTGTGCATTTACAAGAACCGACCCTGTTATCAATTCGATTGCGAGTTTACGGTACCATTTTACCCCTCTCCTGAGTGCAGCTGAATAGGCTTTCATTTGGTTTGATATATCAATGAAACCTTTACTACGATTGTAATCCACCACAATTTGAGGTTTTTGAGTAACTGTGCCGTTCTCCTTAGGAATATCGACCATTCTGTTGTCATGAATAGTGCTCAACGTCAGTACGTCTCTTTTGTCTTTCCACTTAAGGACTACTACTCCAGTATTGCTTTCTCGAGAAATGGTATCATTCTTGTTCAATTTGCCCTGTATAACTTCTTGTGGGTTTAGTTTCCTATTACTTCTTAGAGTGCCAACAAGATGAGTAGAATGTTCTAATAATTGATGGGCAAGATGGACATTGGTGTAAAAATTGTCTGTGTAAAGTATTCTTCCCGAATCGAAAAGATTAGCCATTAACTCCATTACTACAGATGAAGCTGCTGGTGCTCCTGGCTGGACATCTCTACTGCAATATACTTTCATGTTATAAGTATAACCATTTTCAGTGCATAATTTATGTTTTTTATTTTTTATAAATTGCTTAAAGGCAAGTTTTCCTCGAAAAGGTACCAAAGTTTCGTCTATACAAATAATGCCCAGAAAAGTCTCAAATTCCTTTGCACATAAATCTTTCCATTTTGTAAGCCGAGAGTGTCGTGAGAGGTTTTTATTTTCCAGCGTTTGTTGTGCATACCTGTTTGTCTTTGTCACCATGTGCTGAATGATGCCGTCAGTCAAAAAGAACTTGTAATATTCATACGGACTTTTGTCAATTAATTCATTGATAATCTCTGCAGGAATTCCAGGGTTTACTTCAGAAAATTTAAAATGCTTTAGGTTTATTCCAGTAACGGGGCTCCATACCAACTCCCCAGGAACATCAGAAGAATCCTCATCAGGCTCCGAATGGTCAGATAATTCTGGGTTTTGATGTGCTTGATTTACTACTTCCTCTATAAATTGATCAACCGTTGAAGTGGATGACATATCGAGTGATATTGACCCTATTTGTTGATTGGTCTTAGGTTATTTCTTTTTCAAAATATCTGTTCTAAAAAAAGCCATATTCGTTTAAAAAAATATACATTTAACACTTTAGATATTTACCTTTCAACTTGTTTTTTTCTTTTTTTGCGAACTGGTTCATAATCTTCCGAATCTGTAGACGAAAAATCACTAGGTAAATAGTCATCTTCGGAATAATCTCCAAAGGGCTCAGGTACGTCTTCATCGCTCATATCTAAAACCTCCTCTTGAAATTGAGCACTATTATTCTCAGCTAAAGCTTCATTCATTAGCATTTGAAGCCTTTTTTGTTCATTTTCGTAAATATTCCGCGCCATTATTATGCTCGCACGTGTTTGCACGCTCCTCTACACAACCAAAGAAGTACTAAACTAATACCGTTGATTGAATATTATATACCCAAATATTCAATCAACGCTAATACTACCAAAGTTTACTAAATAAAATACTATAGTATTTTAATCAGTATTTTAACTAAGTATTTTATTCAGTAAACTTTGATACTACTAACGCTAACGGCAAATGGACGCATAACGAAAATCATCGAATCGGCCAAGAAACACGGCGCACAAGTAGGAGCACAGCGCAAGGTTGCCAAAATTCTGCATGAATTAAATCTGATTCACATGGCCCTGAGAAGAGGTATTGCTTCTAGGGCCTCGTGAATTATATTTAATTCACGGCCCTAAATTACCCTTTTTAAAGTAAAGATGTAAAAGTCATTTATTATTTATTTATTAAAGCCATGTTTTACTGATATTTATCAAAAAGTCGCAATGGCTCCAGGTTTTGTGTTTTTTTTTTTTGAAGTGTGGCAGTCAACGTGTTAATAATTTTTTCCTTTATTGCCTTTGTTCTAAAAGGAGTATAACATATAACATCCATGAAATCCGACTACAGTGTCATGTACAACGGCTGATATTATGTTATATGAGGTTAGAAAAGAGATATGTTACAGTTCTTCGTTAGGTTAACAACCAACACATTTTTGTAACGTTGGATACAGAAATAAAATGCAGTTTTGTTAAATTTAATACAGTTGTATTAATGTTAACAATAAATAAGCAACAATAATTGTTAATTTATATATATTTTTCTTCATATAATTTGGAAGCACTTGATGGGGTACACTTTATAATGAGAATAATAACACATTATAATTATTTGACTACTTATTTTATTCTCCATTAGTGCAACTCATACACCAACAACCCAACCTACAAATCACTGAACCTCAGTTGTCTTTTGTCAATGTCTGATAAGCCATAAATAGGCAATTTCATACTCTGGTTGTATACCTGACAATAATAACCAACATAAATAGTACAAGGAGCATAGATTTATTTGGGTTGAATTTCGTCAGTTGTATGCTGTAGTCACTTATACACTCTGTTATTCCATTTGACTTTCCCTTATTTACTACTTAACTAATTTACTTATTTACTTATTTACCAGTAGGCTGTTGATGAGAATTTTCTTGAGCTTAAGAGCATTTTCAGGTCCTTTAATCTTTAATCTTTTTGATATCTAAATTCGTATCTCCCAGGCTCATCACTATCAAAATAATTTCTCTTTAATCAGTAAAAGCTTGTGATTTCTTTGACCTCGCAAGATCTTCCTGTAAGTTTTTAATTTGAGATTTACGTTTATCGTGTTCTTTTGTTAACTGCTCATTTTTCTTGATAATTGGAGTTTTTATACTTATTTGAGAGATTCTTATACGTCCTCCATTATATTACAGTTAAATATTACTGATTCTTGCAGATCTTAAAATTTATTTTCCAAGATCTTCAATAAGTCATTGTTAGTTTCTTTGTGTAATTTCATTATCTTCAGTTTCAGAAAAGAATGAATTTAAGTCACATGACTAACGATTGAAAGCTCATAGATTTTTTTAAATTTCAGCGGTTTAGGTTACACAAATTCATTATATTTAAGAAGATTTTTTTCCTCTTAAGCAGTTTTCTGATAGATTTGTACATTTTTTATGTCCCCATCTTTGACACCCTCCACTGCATTGAACTCTATCGATGTTTTTCCCAATTTGCCCACGCAAACATTTTTTTAATTATAAAGTTTTTTTTTTATTATCCAAAGGTGCCGTTTTTCCAGTTGCTAGTCCCGTAGTAGTGGATATTCTGTCATAAAGAGAACAGAGTTTTTTTTTTGTCCATTAGATCTGAAACTGTCTTGAAAACTAACCGTGGTACCAATCGTGGTCAAATTTTATTTATAACATAAAAAAAGTAACGTGTGATCTTATTAGTTTCACTATTGCCCCAAATCCTACATCTGGATATTATTACTCTTGTCACACTTTTTCTCTTTCTTTTCTTACCACACTTCCTACTCAGTCTGCATCACAACCAATTACACCATGGTATCACTTGCACCCCGAATAATTCAAAATTATACAAATAAATACAGTTTATTATATAAAAGTTGTAACAAAAAATAATAATAAAATTACAGTTTTGATTGCGTTTTGGCACCGATAGCTTTCCAGTTAACAATATCTGTCCACCAGGACGGTCTGCTTACGCCATAAGGTGAATTAAAGACGGCATGTTGTAAACGATGATATACCTAAAAATATACATTTGATAATTGATTTTTTTAGGTTATGAATGAAGAATGTGAAAAAATTGCAGCTGATTTGTGATGGAACATCAACCGATCAAAAAAGAAACGCTTTTTTGTATTGTTGTGTTTTGATCTGACTCGGTTGATTTCCAAATTTATTTTTCCTCCTTAGATTTCCTCTTTGTTGTTATGTTTTAATAGGAATTCACGTAACGTGCCAGGGTGCGAATAAATATTACCCCTATGCCCTTGCATCTTGCACTTTGTAAAGAAAATTAAATGAATGCAGTTAAAAGTTAATTAATTTGTTTGTTTTGCTCAAATCGAAAATTATAAAATGTCAAAGTCAACGTCAACATTTTCATCACACCATTCCACCAAAACGAAAATACGATGGACAAGTGATTGCCATCAGCCAATCATTGATGGACCCATCACATAATAAAAAAACGTAATGTGATGGAAAGCAGATAATTTAGAAACGTAAATAGCAAATTTTGCTTAAGCGGTGGATCGACTGCTGAATTTAAAAACGCGCCCGATGTTGTTTGACAGTTGGTTTATACAACAAAAAATCCCTTGTTAACCAGAGCTTTTCAAAATTAGAATTTTCCTAATAATGTCACCTTTCATTTATCAAGGTTATAAATATAGAATCGGAAGTAGAGATCCTGAAAATAACTGAAGATCAGATCACACATAATGAAGATAAAATTCTGATATAAATTCAATGAATGTCTAAAACAAGGAAAGATACCCAAGAATTGAGAATTACCGTCCAATAGTATTAATATGGCAAGTACACAAGCTATTTACAAAAACTAGTAGGAACAGACTGTCTAATAAATTAGATCAATACCAGCCAGATGACCAACCGGGTTTTAGAAAAGAGTATAGCACATGTGACCATCCTCTGATAATGAGGATCCTAATGGAAAAAACGATTGAATATACGGCGTTGGTAGATTTTCAAGAGGCCTTTGATAGCGTTGAACATTGAGCGACATTGCAAATGCAAGGATAGGCTACAAGTATTCCAGCATCATTGAACACATATACGAACAATATAAAGAGGCGTAAGATAAAGGGATACACTACATTCAAAATTATTCATTTGGCCTTAAAAGATGCTTTCAAGCGACTGAACTGATAAGGCAAGGGAATAAAATATCAATAAACGGAAAAATAATAAGCCATCTTAGGTATGCCGATGACATTGCTTTAATATCAGAAAACAAAGACAAAGTAGGAAAATGTTGATGAAACTAGAGAAGAACAATGGGACTCCCGACAAATCTTTCAAAGACACTCAAATCAAACTACGAGATCAAAAAATAGACAATGTATTAAACTATATATACTTAGGTTATGTACTATCACTGGAAACGAAAAAATAAAACCCAAGAGAAAAAAAGAAGAAGAAGAACACTGATTTGGGAAGCATAGAACCAAAGTAGATGAAACATATGAGGAAGTCCTATGTCCAATAATGGAATACATAAAGCTCAGAGTGAGGTTATTAATTGTGCTATGGATTGTTATATTGTTTCTTATGTCAAATTTTAACAGGGCTCGTTTAATGGTTTCATATTGATAGAATAAGTAAAATATAAATCCATAGTCAACTAGTTTTTTTTAACTTACGAATTATTCCAACTTTCTGAAGGATTAAAATTTCTAGCCAAATTACTCCGAAATCACTGAGGTTAAAAAAATCTAGTTGGCTATGAGTTTTTTCACTTTTTTTCTCCTGTCAAAAAAGTGTCAAACTTTGCTAGATCATGCCAACTACATATTTTCTATAAAACAAATAAATTATCAAAAATCCTTAAAAGATCATAATTTTCCTACTTTTTTTAGGAAAATAACCTACAAATCACTGAGGTTAAAAAAAATCTAGTTGACTATGAATTTTTTTCGCCTTCCTTCATCTGTCAAAAAAGTGTCAAATATTTGACAGAAGTAGTTTAACACTTGTTGCCTAATAGGAGAAGTGAATTTTTAGGAAAATTACTCAGATAGGTATCACTGAGGTTAAAAAAATATAATTGACAATACATTGCTTGACTTATCCTCTGTCAACAATGTGTCAAACTTTTGACAGAATAAAGCAGTTTGATATTTTTTTACTGATAGTAAATCAAATCAACTAGATTTTTTTGTAAAACAAATAAATTATCGAAAATCCTTGAAAGATCGTAATTTTTAGGAAAATCTACTTGGCAATGAATTTTTTCACCTTTCTTTTTCTGTCAACAAAGTCAAACTTTTGACAGCAGTCAGTAGCTTGGCACTTCATTGCTAATAGAAGAAGTGAAATAAAAATTCATACTCAACCATATTTTTCATAAAATTAATAAATTATTTCAATTTTCTGAAATTTACTTTTTCAGAAAAATTACTTCTTCTATCAGTGTGATGCTTTTGAAAGCAATAGCAGCTACCTAGCTTACTATCAAAAGAAGTAACATAAACAGCCATAGTATTTATCAAACTTTTGACATCAAAAATTGACACTTCTCAAAAAAAATACACAAAAAACGTTAAGACTTGACTACTAGCCTAAACATCGTCTTCTTGACAAATATTTATTACCTGTCCATCTGAAGCTCCCAAAATCGAATTTAAAATAAAATCAGGAGGAGCTAGAACATCTACTAAAGCTACAGCATCATTCTTCAACTGTGAGCATAAATCTGTAATGCTGTCTTGAATTAGTATAGCTGGTTGTTCGCCTGAAGCATAACCTCCTTGGTACAGAATGCTTATGAACTTTTCCAGTTGAAATAGTCCATAGAGGGCAAACATTTTTTGCAGCACAGCTTTTGTTGCTGGATCAGTGGTTTG
This sequence comes from Anthonomus grandis grandis, assembly GCF_022605725.1. Taxonomy (NCBI): domain Eukaryota; kingdom Metazoa; phylum Arthropoda; class Insecta; order Coleoptera; family Curculionidae; genus Anthonomus; species Anthonomus grandis. Next base: position 21,160,881 of record NC_065556.1, on the reverse strand, counting down.
CTCTATTTTTTCCACAAACTTTTCCAGCAAATAGTGCTAAAAAGTATAAAATTAACGAAAATTTATTAAATAATTAGATATTTCTTACCATGAAGTATGCTATGCTCAACTTTTGGGCATAATACACCTGAGTGTTATTTCTGGAATCAAATTTGCTCTCACCTTTGTCCATCCTATCTTGTCTTTTATTAGTAGTCAGTTCTATTAGGTAGCATGTCAACCATTGGTAGATCTGCAAAATACCTAAAAAGGCCAATTAAAATCAACCCTTTTTTGCATCACTTCATTAAACCTACTTTCTGGTCTACAAAGCTCTTCAGCACTTCCGACAGTAAACTTAAACCTCAAAATATCCTTGGCATTGTTTAAAAAGTTCACAGAACCTAGTGGTGAATTAACTTCAACACCTGACATCACTTCTGGCCAAACTTTGAGCAAAAAGTTGCTAGTTTGCTGATTTAAAACCCAGTTCTCGCCTTCATAGGTGAGCGTGGCGTCTTGGTGACCTCTTAAATCCCCAATACCAGAAGCTAATAACATAAAAATAACTTTAAATCACTTTAAGTTGAACCTGAAAGTACTTCACCTTTAAGATATCCATGTCCACCACAAGCTTCTCTGCAAGACTGAATAGCATCTCTCATAACCCATCCAGACAGTGGCTTAGCCGCTGATGTAATGATATGAACTTCAATTGCCAATAAAGATATTGACTCATTATCAAAATCGTTCACCATCCTCATAAACTCTGCATGAATGTGCCTTGTAAAGTGTTTATAGACGTAGGCAGCTGCTAGGTACGGAATCAGCCTATATTGCTATCAAATGAGTCAATAAATCAGTCAAAATTGTTAACGTTGAACATGGAAGTTTCTTACTTGAGTTTGATATTCTAACACAGGAATCTCCTGGTCTCCAGGTCCAAACTGCTTTCTCACTCCAGAATATCTAATGGCCGTGGTCAAAGCCCAAGCACCAAAGGTCTCAGATTGACCAATGACTTCAACCCTGCTGGCTGAAAGGGCCAACAATGAGGCCCCAAAACGTTCTGATTCTGAACTAAAGGGGGTGGTATAAGTACCGTCTTCTTTAACGTCACCGGTGCGATTTAACAAGAACTCCCTTGGAATTTTGTAGTTGTTAAAGAGCAAGAAACTGAAAGTTTGACGTAAGTTGGAAATGTAGCTCAAGGGATACTTTTACTAACCCATTGTCAATCCCATTTAATCCAATTTTTTCACCCATGTCTCCTACTGTTACTCCTGGATAAGGTAGTAAAGTGTCTGGGTCCCTTATGGGTACCACGAACATTTGAAGACCATGGTGTTTGTTATTAACGTACAGTTGGGCGTATAAAATGACGTGGGTAGCAGCGTTTCCTAAACCTGAAAACTCTGGTTTTAATCGAAGTTTTATAATCAATTACAGCAATTACCTCCTGCCCAACATTTGGCTGCTTCGAAGTCAGGTGTATGTATGATAAACTTCTTGGTTTGCTTATCGTAAGTTGCTACTATTCTCATTCCTTTCACGTTCGTTCCATGGCCGATTTCAGTTAGGCAAAATGCACCACTTATCTTTAAAAAATTATTTAAAAAAATTGATATTTTTGGATAATTTATTCCTTACCCTTCCTTCTTCACACTCTTGAACAAGTTTTGCATGACGTTCGCTTCCCAATTTTTCTAAAACTCCCGAAAATAGTTTGACAGTGAGTCCCATTTTGACCATGGCTGCCGGAACGTATTGAGTAAAGGGACTAAATTTTGTACTATACCTATAAATGAGTAAACAATTATTGGACAATATAGAAAAATTGAGATCCTATTTACAGTTTGTCCTGATTAGCTCTGATAATGGCCTGTTGTCTGTACGTGTTACGTCGTTCTTCATCAAACGATCGTGGTTTATCCGTGGGCAGGAACTCTGGATATTTCTTTAATTCCTTATACAAGTTTTCCTAAAAAGCACGAAACAGTCATGGAGTATCTCACAAAAAAGTTTTTTATATAAGAAAAATTAAAAAATAAAATCTGGGGTGTATTCTTTGAATTGTGGTGAGTGTTCCGCTGTGTATGTTAGTCAGTCTGGTAGAAGAATTTTCACTAGGGTGAAAGAACATATGAGTCTTTTCAACAATTGTAAAAACACCGATATTAAAAAAACAAAGTCAGCCTTTGCAAATCATCTTTTATCGACTGTCATAACTTTTCGGTGTCGGATGATGTAATGAGTGTGGAAGGTAAAAAACTAGATCTCCTCGAAAAGCTGGAGATTACAAGAGCTAAGAGAAGCCCAATATTAAGTTGTGTCAATAATATCTTTAATTTCGAACCTAATCTCATGTTCAATAATCTACAATAAAATTTTAATCTTGTCTCGTATAATGTAATTATTGGCATACTACATCATTACCCTGGTGTGGCGACAAGGTATATACTTCGGATCCAACGGTCTCTGGTTCGATCCCTATTAAACCAAAACATTTTTTGAAAAAATCTTTTTTTTTATTTTCTTATATTTTTTTTGTCCTTTCATAATTATTGTATTTGTTTTCATTCCTTTTAAGATAATATGTACTGGATGTGACATTTGGCGTTTTAAATTCCATATTTTAGTCAATAACGATACACGATGGTGTAAACGAATTTTATTTTAATTTTTTTATTTATGTTAGTGTGAGTCAGTTTGTGGTTTTTGTATTTCGATAGGTATGTCTGTTCTGTTAATTAGCGTTCTGTTCCGTATGATCTAATTTTGATAATTTTATTTAGGTCTGATGATGCCCTAATGCGGCGAAACGCGTAACCTTTAATAGACGCTGATTTATGAGACTTGGACTTTGAGTTTACTTTTTTCCCTCCTTTTGTCATATAAGAAAAATGCCTTAGGTAAGTAAATAATGGAGAAGAAAGAGAACAGAATGAGATGTTCTAGGATTTTTTCAACACAACTAATAGTATTCTATTTATAATATATTTTATGATTGTAGCTTCTGTAGATTAGAAGATATCCTCCATGGACTCTTAAGAATTTGAAGAATTTTAAAACAGTTTTGGACAGATTTGGTCCTAATGTATAATATTAATTTTATTATTGATCAACTTAAAATGTGTAGAATCTAGTTACTAGAAAGAATGGCAGCTTCTGATCCTAATATCATGTTTACTATTAGGTGTAGAGGTTTAATGTTTAACATAGTCATAAGATAATTAATTTTATTTGAAATAAACTTTATTTGGTGATTGTAGCTTAAATAGGTCACGAAATATCCTCCATGGACCTCTAGGATGACGCATCAAGAGCCAACTGACATCAAATAAGGTTCACATGACAGTATCATCTAAACTGTTAATCTTACAAAGAATATAAAAACAGTTTTAAATAGATTTGCTTTCACTATACAATGTTGCTTTTATTAATGATCATCATAAAATGACTATTAAGAAAGATACATGAGATTTTCCTATAAAGTTACTACAGAGAATGGTAGTTTCTGATACTGATATCAGGTCAAATATTGCGTGTAGAGATTTGATGACAAATACAGAAATTATACGGCTATTAATATCATTTGAAATAAACAGTGCTTGATGATTACAGCTTCAGTAGTTAACGAGATATCCGAGGGACTTCTAGGTCGTTGCATCAATAGCCAAAATTCAAATGATATTATCTTCTAAACAGTTTATCCCTCAAGAAATTTAAAAATAGTTTTGGATAGGTTTGCTCTCAATATACAATATTACTTCGATTAATAAATATGATAACGTGACTATTAGGCAAGGTACAGTATATATGAACCACCAGTTAGAAGAAGGAATCAAAAAAATAGATTTTTGGGAAATCGCTAAAAACTATTTATTCCTTCTTTTTTTTTTACTTATGTAATAATGAGATCTACTATAAAGTATAGTTTATTTAGGTTTATTAAGAATGAAAGAAACCATTCATTGATTCTAGTTATCTAGAAATAATGATAAGAAAGTCTTGAGTCAAAAAATTGTTAAACTATCCTTCTTCCGCAATGGTGTCATCTGAGGCAGTAGTATAGTTGGCCATGTAAGGATATTCTCAAAAAATTGTTTTTTGTCTTGTTTTGGAATATACTGAATGATTTTCTGAACGTCTTCCATCTTTTTCTGGTTAATTGGTATTTTTGCAGTGTATGTTCTGATAGTAGGCAATGCAGGGGATGCAGGGATCACCCTATTTTTTCGAAGAAGAAACCCTGTTTCAGCATGCCATCTATTTGTTCTGAAGCTGTTACGTAGCCTTTATGGGAGGAACAATACTCTAAATATTTATATTTGGAAATCATAAATGTACAACTTTTCGCCAGATATTTTTAAAGTCGAATATATCTTCTGAGGTGATTTCTGTTACTGAAAATCCTCTTGTTTTAGCAGTAGAGATCATTATATTATACTCCTCTGGTACGTAAATCCTATCTTTCCTTCTAATAAGTTTTTTTGCTGTTCCGAAATTTCGATCGGAGGAGGAAGGAATGTCCACGCACAGGAAAGTGCTGGTATATTTTATCGAATCGTCCAGTTAAAAACAACATGAGCATGAAGTTCCTTAATAACGGGATCCGTATGCTGGATTGTTTTCCAAAGTAGGCTGCAGACTTCATCAGGCCCTCTCTTCGCTACTCCTTCATGGTATGTGTAAAAGTCTGCACTGTTAGCTTTAAGTTCTTCACAAGTTGAACAAACATAAATCTGTGCTCTTCCAAATCTGTAGCCATGGTTATCATTATAGTATTTTCTAACAAAATCGTACTTAACTGTATTCGCATGTTCCGGATACTTTTTGCAAAAGAGTTCATGCATGATTTTCACATTAAGGCATCCAAATATTGAATGATTCTGGTGCTGTAGTGTGATTCTTTTAAGCGAAATGATCGAATGTGTTGATCGATCGCAAGAACTACATCGTTAGGTAAAATGTGACACGATTTAAATGAATACCACGCTGATCTACCGGTAACTTTCCTTCGGCAATGAGAGATGTCAATCGAAAAATTGCTTGGTTTTTTATAGCATACTAGATCGGAAAAGCTTGTCTGCAAACCTCAACTCTCATAGAGTTTATTTGGACAAAATAAGTAAAAGTGTTCTCACGCCTTTTGGGATTTTCTTTTTTGGATCGTCTTCGAACAACTTGAAGAAAGAAATAATTCCGGGATTTATTTCATTCTTAAAACTCTCGCATATTTCACGCTTTAATATATCTATTATTTATATGGCGTTTTTTCCTTAGTTAGTGCTGATGGATGCGCCATGCTTTAAAAGTTCAACTTCTGATAAAAAGTAGTTTCGCCATGTTTTGGCGTATATTTCCTTCTTCTAACTGGTGGTTCATATAGTCTAGTCACTATAGAGGATGGTAGTTTCTGATACTGATATCAGATCCAGTCTTGACTGTAGAAGTTTCATAAGTTAAGAAATCATTTGAGCGTTAACACAATTTTAAATAAACTTTATTGGATGATCGTTCCTCCATGGACTTTTTGGTCAACGCACTTAGTGCCAACTGTCGTCAGTCAAAGTTCAAATGACTATATCTTCTAAACTGTTTATCCCCCATAGAATAATAAAACAATTTTAGATAGAGCTAGTCTCATTATACAATATTACTTTTTATATCGGTAATCGTAAAATGTCTCTTACCGGAGATTTTCTTATAAAATCTAGTCACTACAGACGATGGTAAATTTCGCATCTGATATCACACGTCAAATATTGGGTCTAAAGTTTTGATAATCTTTATAAAAATTATAAAACCTTTAACGGTATTTTAAATAAACCTTATTTCATAATCATAGCTTCAGTAGAACACGAAATATCTTCTATGGACTTGTCGTCGCATCAAGAGCCAACTGACGTCAATATCTTCCTAAGATGTGTATTCTTTAAAGATAATTAAACGAATTTTGGATAGATTTTGTTTCAATATTTAATAAAGCTTCTATTAATGATCAATGATTAAGTCTAATCACAATCGGGGTTAGATACTGGGTCTGATATGACATCAAATAATGAATGTGGAGGCTTAATGACGTTTATAAAAATCAAAAATCTTTTAATATTATTTAAAATTAATTTTATTTCACGATAGTAGCTTTAGTAGATCACGAGATATCGTCCATGGAGTTTCAGGTCGACGCCTCAAGAGCCAACTAACGTCAGCTAAAATTCAAATATCGATATCTTCTAAGCTATTTATCTTTTTAAAAATATTAACACAGCTTTGGATACATTTAGTCTCAATGTACAATATTGCTTTTATTATTGGTCTTCATAAAATCACTAATAAGAAAGATACAGAATATTTTCTTATAGAGGCAAGTTGCTAGAGAGAAAGGCAGCTTCTGAAATAATATCACGTCAAATACTGGATGCAGAGGCTAAATAACTAATATAGAAATCATAGAGCTATTAATATTGTTTCAAATAAACTTTACTTGATAGTCGTAGTTTCAATAGATCACGGGATACAGTAAGAGCTAACTGACTTCAGCCAAAGTTCAAATGATAATATCTCTTTAAGTATAAATCTTTGAAATAATATTAAAACGAGTTTGCATAGACTCAGTCTTAATATATAATATTACTTCTATTAATATTTATCATAAAATGACTATTAAGAAAGATACAGCTGATTTTCTTATATCGTAAAGAGAACGGCAACTTCTAAGCCTGATATCACGTTAAATATTAAATGTAGAGGTTTGATAACCATTATAGAAGTCATAAAGATATTAATATTATTTTGAAGGAATCCTATTTCATTTGTGTATCTTCAGTGGAACACGAGATATCGTCCATGGACTTGTAGGCCGACGCACCAAGAGCCAACTGACATCAGCCAAAGTTCAAATGTCGATATCTCCTAAACTATTTATCCTTTAAAAAATATGAATACAGCTTTATATAGATGTGGTCTCAATATACAATATGGCTTTTTTAAATTATCAACGTAAAATGATTTATTATTAAGAAAAATACGGGACATTTTCTTTCAAAGTCTGGTCACTAAAAAGGATAATAGTTTTTGGGTCTGATATCACGTCAAATATTGGGTGTAAAGGTTTGATGACCAATATCTAAAATGTCAATCTATTAATATTATTTCAAATAGACTTTACTTGACCATTGTAACTTTAGTAAATCACGAGATATCATCCGTTGATTTCTAAGTCGACGCAGTAAAAGCGAACTGACGTCAGCGATAGTTTAAATGACAATATCTTTTAAACTACTAATTCTAAAAATAAAATTGATACAGTTTTAAATAAACTAGGCCTCAATATGCAATATCACTTCTATTAATAGTTGTCATAAAGTGACTTAAAAAAAAAATACAGGAGTTTTTTTTTTAATGTCTAGTGACTGCAGAGGATGGTAGATTCTAGGTCTGATATCTCGTCAAATAATAGTGTAGAAATTTGATGGTCTTAATAGAAGTTTTAAAGCTTTGAACGATATTTTAAATAAACTTTGTTTGAAGATTGTAGCTTTAGTAGATCATGAGATATGGTCCGCGGACTTATAGGTCGACGCACCAGGAGTCAACTGACATCAGCCAAGGTTAAAATAATAATGTCTCCCAGACTCTTCATAATATGAATAGATGTTTAAATACAAGTTTTTATGTAATGACGATTATTATAAAATGACTTTTAAGCAAGATATAGGAGATTTTCTTATAGAGTCTAGTTACTACAATGAAAGTTCGCTTATAGAAGACAAACTTGTGTCTTTGGGAACTATACTATAGATAGAAGTTCTAATTATATTTCAAAGCGATTATTCTGAATTATTATTGGATTCTGAAGATTGGCTGTTTTCAGAATACTTTGAATTTCCAAAATACTAATTTATCAGCGTGATACAGTTTTAGCTGTTTCAATAATAATTTTGTCATGGTTTGTGGACCTTCGGGGAATCTGAGGTTATCCAGAATATTCCAGTGAAATTGGAGATTAGCAAATGGATTAAGAGACTGACTACAGAATATATAATGCAAGAACTAAAGATGTTTTTAATTATTATTTAGAAGCATGAAAATGATTGGTTTTTATTAAAAGAACTTCAAATACAAGAGATTTGTTCAGCTACAATTTTATTGGTAGTATTTGCTGATAATGAATTTTGTAAAAGTAGCTTTGAGTAATAGTTAATATAAGTTATTATTAAACTAATGTCTGAAATATATCCAATATTGACAGGCCTATGACAGAGTCACATATGGCTGAATGTGTCTGAAATCTTTACATGTATTTAAGAATATTTATAGAAGCTTTGTGAAAAAGATTCAGTTAATTTGAGAAACATCCTCAAGGACTTAATAAGTATAATGATTTTCATTAAAAAATACGTAAAATTGCTATAAGGATGCTAGTGAATGACAAAATGACAAATTCTTACCATGTAAACCACTTCTTCTTCGCCAAAAAACTGCATTTTCATCGTTTTCCAATCAAAACTGGCCTTCTTCCTATAATAATCCAAAGGACCAGATGGAAAATCCTCCAAAACTTGCGTCATTTTGATCACCGTTATTCAGCAGTACTACTGTCAACGAGTCTGGTAACAAATAAACATTTTCATTAACAATTATCGCAAGCAAAAATTATTTATGTTTAAAAAAGAGCCTATTGACCTTTAGAAGCCTTCAATCTAATCTGATATCGTATAAGAAGATCCTTATTGTTGTTCGACACAGTTTCTACAGAAAATGTATCGCAACTCGCATTTAGAAAGCGATCGTACGTTTTGCCTCGATTCGTTCGGATTTATGTAATTAAAGACCGGAATCGGACAATAAATTGGTAGTTTGCATTCATTCACCATCATACTCGGTCGTATATTATTTAGAATAAAGCTCCTCATTTAAATAAATAATTTCGTGTCATAATAAAATGACACAATAGATTTAAATGTATGATGCGTTCTTAAATAGGAATAGTGTCAGGTAGTTCAAGAAATGAAAATCTGACAACGTTGTATCTGATTCGAGATGGTTCGAACTGGTTTTTGTATTATTAATTTTAAGAACAATTTTGTTTTAGAATTTTCAGTCATTGGCAACATCGCTTCGTGTTATTTGACAATACATCGGGTAAACTCGTCACATCTCGTGACTGACTATGCTGGCCAAATATTGCAGAACCTATAAGAATTTATGATTTTGCCTAATAAAATTATATATTCAATTAAGCATTAACTGTTAGGAAAAATATAAATTAATTTATTATTGATTACTTACCTTAAAACTAAGCTCAATGTATGGAAAACAAAAATTCACTTAGATCACCGTAAGTACTTAAATACCATATATGCTGATGAGTATTTACTGTCTGGGTAATTAAATTGTTTAAATAATATATATTGGTTGTTTGCCTTTAGTTAATTATTACATTTTGAATAAAATTATACATTTTTTTTAAAATTATGGCTATTAGTTGCTTAAAAAAACATTAATAACCTCCGAAATTTAACATTAAATATACATAAATTTATAATATAACAAGCAATAGGAATCTAATTAGACGCAATAAACCCCACCATTATCGATAACGTAATAAAATTCCAAAAGCAATCGTAATAATAACCTTTGTATTTGTCACGCCATTGAAATGTATTACATATCTTTTAATATATAAATTATTGTGATATGATAAAAATTGAATTGCAATAGGATGAAATTAGATAATATTTTTGATGATGTACGAAGAATTAATTTATCAAAAAAAAATTACTGGATTAATGAATCAAATTTACTTAATCATCTACAAACTTCATTAAAACCATAAGAATCTTACATTTTACAAAACTCGTTTAACCTGTTTCAAACCCCTATAAGGTATTACTAAATAATAAAATTTCGTGTATTGTTTAAACAATTGTCTACAAATTTATTAATACTCAAGTAAACAATTCTTTCTCGAACTTCATGACCAAAAAGAAAATCATATAGACGGTGAAGTTTGAACTCCTAATATTATGTCTTTACTGTATACTTCTGGATTTCTTCTCCATGTAGCTATTTTAGGAAACACTAAGGAAGTCTTGAAGATGATAGAGGAAATGTCAGCAGCTTAAAGCAGAAAATCTAGACTCAGTCATTCTCTTCTAATCCTTGAGTCGTAGCAACAGTTATTAACTTAGCAACCCTTAATCTTTCTTCTTGCAATATCGATGGATCACCTTCCTGCTTCTTATCAAGTTTTTCAATGAAGCTAATAGTATCACATACACTTAGTTTATTTTCAAGTTTATCACTTGATAAGTTATCACAGTGAACGGTTAGATCAGACATTTTTAGGATATTCTTTAGAGATTCTTTAAATACCATTAAAATAAACCTTAAAAAAAATGTAATTATTATATTTCTTATAAGCAGCATTTCATACTCACTTTAAATCAACATTTTTTTCTAATATATCATCTGCAAACAGTTCAATATAGGCCATATCGCTAACAAAATAGAACATCTTTGATTTTAATATGACCGCCATCACTATAGGGATTACTTCCTTATTATTTATTAAGGGTAAATCAATCTCTTTTTCTACAAACACACAATGAAGTTTCAGTGGTTTTAAATTATAGTTAGAATAAATTACCTGAGTATTTTGATATGACTGATATAAGGGCTGATTTGACTTCAGCAAAAATGTAGTCATAGGTGGTTTGTAGGCAGTCAAGTTTATCTTTCGGGGTGTTTTTGTTATTTAACATTGACAGTTCTACAACCTAAAATTGATAAATTTGCCTCATTTATATCAAGTGAGTAAAGTGATAAGAAGGTGGTTTTGATGTAAATGAAGAAACCTCTTAGTCTAGGAATGCATGTAATACTAAATCATCAAAAAAAAATTAAAGAAAGCAAAGTTTATTGTAAGAAAGTAGGAGATGCTAAAAACAACCTTGAATGATTTATATTATACTCACAGAAGCACTGGGAATAAAATTATAGATGGTATGTCCGAGCTGTTTTGGTGTCCCACCAGTTTTGCAAAACTCTATGGACATTTGGTAGACTCTTAAGTCCTCCTTGTGGTGTTGCTGTTTGATTCGATAAAAGAGCGTATCGTAGACTTCGCTGTGTACAACCCTTAAATTTAAAAAAAAAATTAAGTAAGAGTAAGAAATTATGAAATATCCTGAAGGCTCACATTCAGTGACACTAAAAATAAAATAAATGGTAAACTAAAATAATAAATTTTGGTTTATTTTTTTCGTTTAAGATGGTGAAGTATTAAAAATAGTTCAAAATTAACTAATAACACGTAAAAACGGACAAGAATCTTATTTGTTGAAGTTTTTGAAAATCAAGTCTAGGAGCAAGGATAGTTTCGGGTAACTTAAGTCATAATTTCACTTCTCATGTTAAAACTTCTTTGGTTTTTATTCTAAAAGTTTTTTTTTTTGAATATTCCTATGCTTTCAAATAATAAGAAAAATAATAAAAATCTCTTAATATTAATAAAAAAAGCAATTTTATTAATATTTGTAAACATCATGTCTATGAGGAAACTTAGTTTTAGGTGACCTATTGGCGTTTATGTGTTTATAATAATTTTTTAAAATAAAATATAGCACTTTTTTCGATCAATACAGAATTCAATTTTATTGATTTTTTATGTTATTAGTATATTTTTGTTTATATTTATTTTTTTTTATAAATAAATACAGTTTAGGAATAATGTAATTAAGAATGATTTAGATATATAAAAAAAAGTAAAAAATAATAAAAATCGTTTATTATTTTAATATTGTATTTTCAAATGTATTACTATTAATTGTAGTACTAAATTTTAAAAAATTACATTTTGTTTGATAAATATGATATTAATTAGAAGTTTCTACTGCAACTTCTGTTTTACACAAAAATGGTAAATTATTAATAATAAAAAATATTTTTTTATAATATCAAAATAACCTATTAAATCATTTTAAGATTTTCGAAAATATTTTTGTGATACAATTTCTTTGATTAGTTGTAGATTAATTATTTAATCTCTCTCAATTTGTAATTCCATTTAATTATACATTTAATATGAATTTATATAAAACCAATTAATTTTAATAATAATAATAATATCTTTATTTAGCAAAAGCTACATTCAATAAAAAAAAAACTTTTAAAATATTAAGTATTTATTATTTTTTTATTGCGTTTAATTTTTTTATATTAAAATTATGTTAATAAAATGTATTTGTATATTTCTTATAAAAATCTAAATAATTTCTCTGGATAGATTTTAAAAAATAAATACGGTTTATTTAAATTAGACGAAATTTCTATTGAAATTTCTACCTTAAAAATAAGTAAAAACAAAGGTAAGTTAAAAAACTAAATTATTTATGACAATATTAATCCTATAAAAATAATTCCTATATATAAAACAACTAAATCTTAATAATCCTTGTAAAATTACTAATTAAAAAAATATTTTAATTATACAGGGTGTTTCAGAACTATGGGATCAGACTTCTAGGGGTTGTTCAGTGCCACAGTAGAATTCATTTGAGTATAGGAACCCATGTCCGGAAATGTGTCACTACGCTACTACGGCCCTAAGACGCGTTTAAATTTAGAAAACATATTAATTACCTAAATAGGATCTGATGCATTTATTTTTACCTTTTGTATTTAATACCATCACAACAATTGTTCAAAATGTCTTCCTCCAACCTCAATACACCGATTTAAACGCCGCAGATGATTTCGGCGGACTACACTAAAAATTTGATCCTCGTTTTGAATGATTTCAAATGCTGCTGTTAATATTCGTCCAATTAAGTCTATAGCTTTGATTCTACTGGAGTTATGTAGACTAAAAACTTTACATGTCCCCACAAGAAAAAATCGAGCGACGTTAAATTGGGTGACCTAGGAGGCCAAGAAACTGCTCCACCTCTGGCAATCCAACGGTGCCCAAACCGCTGAGCCAAATACTCGCGTACTTGTACAGCAAAGTGAGCCGGCGCTCCATCATGCTGAAACCACATTTGCTGTCTATCGTTTAGTGGAACATTTTCAAGGAGTTCTGGGAGAACTTCCTCCAAGAAACGCAGATAAATAGGTCCTGTTATTCGTTCCGGTAGAAGGTATGGCCCAATTAAATAATCATCAACAATGCCTGCCCATACGTTGACAGACCAACGATTCTGATGTTTACTTGAAAAAATTGCATAAGGATTTTCTTCGTCCCCAACATGGCTATTCCTTCTATTAAAAATACCGTCTTTTGTGAAAGAGGCTTCATCGGTCCACATATCGTAAAAAATTTGGTTGTGCAATGATGTGATCCAGAAGCCATCGACAAAATTGAACTCTAGGATGATAATCGGCTGCAGTTATACCTTGAACTTTCTGGAAGTGGTAAGGATCGAGTTGTTGCTCGTGTAGTACCCGCCAGACAGAAGCGTTACTCGTATTCATATTCTCAGCGACGTCACGTGTGCTATTTGATGGTTCATCGACAACTCGCTGAAGCACCTCTTCTTCAAATTCGACCGTTCTTACGGTTCGAGCAACACCAGTATCATGCATCTTGGTCACATGCCTGTCTCAGCGAGCCGCCGATGAACCGCAATAAACTTTTTGTATCCAGGATGCTGTCGTTCGGGATAACATTCATGATACCACCGCGATGCTGCTCGTGCATTGCAGTTTGTTGCTCCGTATGCCAAATGCATATCCGCCAATTCATGATTGCTAAAGTTTTCCATTAGCAATAAATGTTTAAAAATTGTAAGCTATAAAATTTTTAAACATGACATTGAGAATTGACATTGATAAGCGTTGATTTTAAATAATTGTTGTTATGGTATCATGTACAAAAGGTAAAAATAAATGCAGCAAATCCTATTTAGGTAATTAATGTTTTTTATAAATTTTAACGCGTCTTAGGGCCGTAGTGGCGTAGTGACGCATTTGCGGACATGGGTTCCTATACTTAAATGGATTGTACTGTTGCACTGAACAACCCCTAGAAGTTTGATCCCATAGTTCTGAAACACCCTGTATAATCTATAATTTATATTTTTTTTACGTAAAAAGTATTTTAATAACATTAAACCATAATTTTGATTAATTTTTGTAATACAGTTTATTTGGATAGTTCTAAGTTCATTTTTATTATTTCCTCTTAATTTTTAAGACTATTTATTACAAATTTTAGTTAAACTAAATAATTTTAATTTCAATTTTTGCAAAAAAAAACATGAACTTAAAACATATCATTATTTATTTTTTTATTAAATTTTTAAAATATTTTTAGCATTAATTTTAACGTCGAAGAAGTAGTCCATACTTGCAGTGGAGTTAATAGATATTTCTTTTGTTCTTAGTTCTTGTTAACATAACAATTATCCTAGTTTTGTAATTATGTGATTTTAATGTTTGTATAGACCCTGCTTAGTCCCTTCTCATGCGTCTTAATATGCCCTTTTATTTATTGTTGACATTTTAACTTTTGACCTTGCCAGTAGCACGATAGCTGGTTATATGTTGTGACGAAAACCCTCATTGTATATCCCTGAAGATGGACATCTTATATGTCCGAAACATGTAGGATTTTTGTTGTTGTTTTGATGTTGATTTTTAAATAAATTTAGTGGAGGATGACAGAAACAATTTTAGTTACCCTTTGATTAATTTTAACGTTTAAAAAAATTAGTTATTTTATATTTAGAAATATATCAGAAAATTAAGCAGACCAATTTATAGAAACGTATTAATATATATTTTCCTTGATTAATTTAAAGTATAAATATTGCTGAACAAAATATAAAAAAGCTTTCAGTGCGGTTTCTGTATCAAAAATAAGCAAAAAATACCTAATCAAAAAAAAATTATCGCTGAAAAGTTATTAATAATTACATGAATAAAAAAAAATTAGGCTGTATTCGTTTTTAAAAAACAATTTTCATGAAAATTTACGCTAAGAAAAGAGTTTTTAATTTAGAACAAAAAAATGTATAATATATATACATAATATATACTATTTATAAATAATTTGTTTAAAAAATTACATCCTAAAGTTAAAGAAAAAAATTGCAATATGTGTCAAATTAACAAAAGTGTCAAATTAGAAAATCTCTCAAAAAATTTCTTTAATTTCTCTTTCTTTAATATGCTTAAGATTCATTCATTCATACAGTTTCCACAATTTTTCACTCCTTGATATGAAAGTTAGGTAACAGAAAAGAATTTTTAATTCCAAACAAAAAATATATCTACAAAAATTTTCATAAACCCAACTGTTTTTGAGTTACAGGAAATTTTCGAAAATTTTCCAAAGTCCTTGATAGAGTGTAAGTGAAAACTGTAACAAACCTTCTTTGTTACTGATTTTTATGAAAATTGGCTCATAGGGAAGAAATTTTAATTCCAAATAAATATGTATTAACAAAAATTCTCAAAAATCCACAGGTTTCTGACCTAAAGGAAATTTGAATAATCCTGCAGTTATTAATCGAAACTTAGCTTAAATATGCAATAATTTCGCTAATTTTCCATCGATTTTCAAGAAAAGTAGCACCAAGGAAAGGATTTTTAATTCAATTTTGTCTTAATTTAAATTAATGGCAAAAATTTTTAAAAATAAAGAAGAGGATGCAACAAAATACAAGAAGGCCTGATAATAAAAGTTAAGGTCCTTCTTTAAGCCAAAACCAAAAAAAAAGGAAAAAAAGTGCAAAAAAAAATCTTGATTAATAAACATCAACAGGTTAAAAAATTAGTATCTAGTCTCATTTAAATGATATATATAAACAATATGAAGAAAGATTTTATAATTTTAAAACATAAATCCTGACCTCTGAACCTCACTTTACAGAGTTAATACTTTTAAAATTAAAGCACCCATGTTAAATTCAAAAAACTAAATGGTAACTCACTCTGTTATTAAATCTGGAACCTCTGCACTTACATCTTTTCCAGAAAACACCGCTTCAACTAGTTCCTTTACCACTTGAGGAATATCTTCTTTAAACTCTTCAACTGTTTCAACACTTTTGTAATCCCACGTTTGCAGAAATCGACTTAGGTCCTTTATAATCTCTTGATTTTTTGAAAATTTTACCAAATTACTGCAAACACTAAAAAACTCATTATATTCACACATAAATGGGTTCTAAAAGGATTTACATACCTGGACATATTTGCCTTAAGTTTTTATTATTTTCACACTTCCATTAATTAAGTGAAAACTGTCAAATTTTATCGCTCTTATCTTATTTTATCGCAGTTCTGATAAGAAAGCATCTATAATGCATATAACTTAATTATTATTTATTTTTATGTTAAAATAGTTGCTTTGTTGCCATCCTGCCTCAGTAACCATGACGCCCAATACAAACACAACAACCCATCAATATTGTTTGTGTCCACTATGTCGTGGAAAGATTCAACACTATTCAGAAGATTTTTTTATTCAAAATCCATTAAAAATAATGAATATAATGGTAGTTACTACAAAACTAAACGTTCATCGAAATAATATTTTTTTTTAATAGAAAACGAATGCAAGGCTAATCTACCCCTTCAGATGGCAGCCTACTTCAACGTCACCTTTATGCCAATATGGGTAATAGTGCTTATATGGTTCATCATAGAAAAAGTGAGTATTTCATTCAATCACCGTCAGATTTCGCGATTTTTCTGAATTTCAGTACAGCAATTTTGGAAACTTAGTTCAAGTTATAATAGTCACAGTAACGACAACCATTGTAACAGTGGAAGCCACCAGGTTATACTTGATTTATGAAGGCAACCTCAAAGATAAGGTAAAACTTCTTATAAAGACTCTTTAAAGAAGCATTCACATTAACTCATTCCAGATTCCAGAACTGGCAGGTTTCTGGATGTTATCGGTATTCTTGCAGTTACCCTTGCAAGGACTGTTGCTTCTGAACCCATACTTCCAACTCGGGGTTCTTGAAACCATATGCCAAGCAGTCATGTTCATTCTGTTAATATTGCAAATAATTTTCGGTTATGTTGCTTTGAAGTTTACCGCCTCCCAGCAAGCCAGGTTTTTCAAAGGGAAACATGAAAGTTTAAAAATGCGGGTATTGGAGAGACGTGGAAATGTTAATGAAGGCCAAGCAGATAAGGAGACGTGAGAAGAGAGTTTATTTGCTAATTGTATGTTGAAAATAGATGATGCAGGCATCAGTTTTGTCTTTTTATTTAGTGACATGTCATTAGATCAAAGAAATCTTGCTTCAATGTTTCAGAGTCCACCAAGTTAAACAATGAAATCCTTGAAAAGTAACTGAATCTACACAAAAAAGAATTTAAGTCTCAATAACCATAATAGTGCCAAAAGAAGTAGTTGACAATGAATATCTCGGTTTTTCTTCATTTGGCATCGCAACTATCAGTTAATTGAGTCCTATCTTCTCTATCTTAAACTGCTTTTATCTTCTTCTTCTCTGTTTAAGATATGGTAGAAGTCAGTAAGGCAGTCAGTAGTATCAAGAGGAGTTGGAGTAAAAGTAAAGACGGTAAAACAACAGTTGAAGATTTACCCATATATTAATGGAATAGTCAGAAATTCCAGTTATTTAGGGTGGTCTTGAAGATGGAATTAGTACTAGATCATTAAAACCTTCATAAAACATAGGACTATCAAAGGTGGAGAAGCAAGTTAGGAGCTTTTTCAGAACCTCACTTTCTTTAAAGATCAGACACTTCGAGATAAGTAAGTCATCTTGTGTGAGGTAATGAAGTCAGCTTAATAACTAAATAAAACTGTAAAGTTCTTGTTTCTAATTAAGACTCTCAAAGTCTTGGAGTTTTCTTAACTTAAAAATGAATTTCTTAAGGTCCTAGACAGCCGAAGAAACTCGAATTTCTACTCCACCTTCAAAGTGATGCAAAGACTGAAGAAGAAGAAGAAGTTGGTCTAAGCCAAACTTAAAGAGTTTTGGAGAACATTATCATCGGAGGTCAAGTCGGGTTATCTCACTTTGTATTTGAAACATTGGGCACAATATGAATAAGAGAGAGTAGGTCCCGATTACTAATGCAGACACCGTATTCATAGTAGAGTGCCCTATTGAGTAAGATATGACCTGATCAAAGAGATTGAAAAAGACCAAGCCATCTAACTTTCCCAAGGAGATATTAATAATTTTGTAGATGATAAGAAACTACATGAACCAAACTAGAAAATATCTAAACACTTTATTTAATTTAAAGAACTTCTGATCTGCATACTAAAAATATCCATTTATCTAGAAAATATCTACAACTACAGTCTAACTTATTCTAACAAACTCTTAACAGATTGCTTTAAAATATTCCCAAAGTTGTCCTCAACGAAAAGCATAATTGGAAGTTTTTCACTAAATGCTTCATCAGGAACCCTAAATGAGTACTTCAAGACTTTGCCTTCAAAAGTCCACTCATTCAAAATCAGTTCGTCTGGCTGCTTTCTAACTTCCACCACCCTAATGCCTGCCGTTGATCTGATAAAATTGTTGGAAGCGTCAAAAGTCAATGTGAAGTTGGCACTACTGGAAAAATTGTTAAACCACCTGAAAGCAATCACATATTAAGCCAAATCGAGTGTCTTAAAATAGTCAACTAACTTATGATAAGCCAATATAACTGCACAGCTCTTGGTCAAAATAGTCCAATCATTCTCCTCGAACTTCTTTATCACATGAAAGTCTTTTCGTTTGTATTCATTGCTTAACCTTTCGGAGAGTTTATCAGACTCAAACTCCTCCCTAAACTCTATGGGGTTCTGGAAGCTTTTCGTAACCTCCAGCTGATCCTCCAGGGTGAAAAATTTACTAATATTATCAAAACCTCGTCCCATAACCCCAGTTTCCGTGTGGCCCAGATTGAAAGTATGATACAGTTCATGCAGAACTGACCCTAAAGTGGTTGAGAAGCAGGCTCCAAGAGTTCCTCTAAAAGTTTTTCTGTAAGTATATTAACCATTTTAATGGCAATTCTTACCTGTAGCAGCTATCGTCTAAGAACTGAGTCTTATCAACCAGAGTTTTATCTTCAAACCTTGAAATGACTTCTGAAAAATGCTCTGGCCAAGTGTACAAGCAAGCTGATCCGAATAGGGCTAAACCACCTCCCCCCAGTGCCACATAGGCCTCAGTAATATTGATTAAGTCTTCATGGCTTTTCAAATGTTCAGAGTACTGATCCCCTTTATAGTTGGTGCAAGAGAGAAAGGCCAAGTATTTTCTATTGGGGGAGGCCAGCTCAGAATTCATGATATCCCTACCTAAAAACCTTCTTATGAACTGTTTATGATTGAGGGTTTCCTCAATATTACCAATAGTTTCCCATAACTCTTCTTGGCTCATTTTCCTGGCTTCCTGATAGTTCACATTACTCCTAAATATTTGGCACGTCTCTTCCAGAAAGAAGGTTCTTCTTCCTAAGCCATTTTCCAAAAGCTTTTCAGCAGTGAAGCATTGCAGCAGCTTGGAGCATAGCTGGATTCTCTTGCAGGCACTATCAATGTTGTTCTTCTCATTAGAAGGAGCTTCAATAAGGTTTATAAGCTATTTTTGTGAGAAGTGATTATTTTAAGATTACCTTGGAAAAACCCATCATGTCCCTCACATATCACATACAAAGGCATCACAGTAAATTCAGATCTGACAGGACGATACTCCAATGTAATCGGTAAAGACTGTAGGGCATCGTGTACAACAAACTCATTGCAACCCTCTTGGAGTTCCAGAAAAACTTTGAATTTTCCCTGTTTTAGTTTGATCGGTGTTTTATTGGCATCTGGAAGATTCTTATTTTCTAGGAAAAGTTCTAAGTGGTCATCGTTAATTAAGCAATTTCGGGAGTGGGAAGATTCCACCAGTCCGACCAGTCTTATTATTGGATAGGAAACGAAGTCTTTTTGATTAAAGTTGATTAGTTTGATTATGGTGGTGCACTCGTTGAGGCAAGTCTGCAAGTTAAGAGTGATTATGACTGTAGGTAAAACTAGGGAAAAGACATGGAATTTTGGGATTTTTCAATTGTCAATGATGGAAATTGTCGGTAATTTGGAGTAAGGGAGAATCTTTATAGTAAAGCGCCAATACTATTAATCAAAACCCCTAAATAAATAAATAAATAAATAAATAAAAAGGCCTTTATTTTATACTCGGCGAAGGGCAGCATGCTGTTAACTCAATCAATCAAGAATCTACCCAAAATGACTAAAATCCAATTTTTTATCGGTTTTTTCAGAAGCGCCGTCTAAGACTCGAAGTCGAAACCAAAACTCGAACCTTAAACCAAATACTCCGTTCATATTACAGAGAACATTTTACGTTTTGGCGGCAAAGTTCCAGTAACGCTCGCCGCAGATAGATGGCGCCACCGATACTATAGGAATCAATCAAATTCAAACCTAACCTCACTTCTACTTAAAAAAGTATGCTAAATCAATATTGATGCTATTATCTAACACTAATTTACTCAATAAGCAGCAAACCTGATAATAATTAATGAATTACCATTTTCTGTTATCACTTATTTGGTTTTCGTCATAGTAGAACTGGTTTCACAACAATCGACACTAACTGCATATATACTGCATACAGGAAGTTTGGGTTATTGGAGATGCGCACTGCGGCCGGCCCAGCTGTTCGACCTAGATTCATGGTTTGCTGGGATTAGTAGGGCTTTTCAGATGTTTTCCAGAGATAGTCAAGGGGGCCCTGAAAAAGTTCCTGGATTAATTAAAAGATTTCAGTAATGTCACTAAAAAGTTGCAGGTTTACTAGTTTCAATTGTTCATGAATTAAAATGAGAATTAGGTCTAGAAATTAAAACTTGTTCAAGGTATTTCAGTGTTCCGAAGACATTTGAGAAAGCCCTAGAATTTTTTTTTTTAATTTTTGGATTAGGTAATGGAAACTAAAGAAAACATAAGAATTGCAGTTTAACTGGTTCCAGTTATTCATAAATCAAAAGGAGAATTAGGTCTGGAAATTAAAACTTATTCAAGGTTTTCCAGTTGTTTTTCAGAAATACTTGAAAGGGATTTGAAAATTTCTGAATTAGTTAATGGATTTCAGTAATGTCACTATAGAAACCAAAGAAACCACATGAATTGCAGTTTTTCTGGTTCTAATTGTTCATGTTTGTGTGAAGTTATCCATAAAATGCCAGCCATAAAGTTACCGCTACGTGTGACCGGCCTACTATTTGCGTCAGGCCGGATACTTTAAAAAATCTAAGGAAATGAACATCATCTGTAAAAAATTACGTAATAGTACTAATTTTTATCTTTTTGATGCATTAAAAAATAAATGTAATCTTAAAAAACAAGCGTACATGAGGAAAAATAATATTTTTTAAAGTTTAATATTAGTTATTCCATTTTAATAATTTCTGATATTTTATGGTGGATGAGTTATTATATTATAATATTATGATAATCATTACTGATTGAT
Organism: Anthonomus grandis grandis; assembly: GCF_022605725.1. NCBI lineage: Eukaryota > Metazoa > Arthropoda > Insecta > Coleoptera > Curculionidae > Anthonomus > Anthonomus grandis. The sequence goes on along the minus strand of NC_065556.1, from coordinate 21,139,417 downwards.
TAAAATAGTTACCACCCCTTCATAACAGAGTGCATGAGTTTTCTTTTAATAGTGATATTAAGGATACTTTTGAGTATACACTAACATAAGTTTAGATAGTTGCCACCCCTTCATAACCTCTAGAAAAAATTAAGTTTGGTCAAAATCCCGATTTTTTCAAGAATGTTCGTTATTTAGTGCCCTCTTACTTGTATGCAAATCGGAGTGCATGAGTTTTGTTTTAACAGTGATATTAAGGATACTTTTGAGTATACACTAACATAAGTTTAGATAGTTGTCACCCCTTCATAACCTCCAAAAAAAAATGAAATTTCGTCAAAATCCCGATTTTTTCAAGAATGTTCGTTAGTTAGCGCCCTCTTTCTTTTATGCAAATCGGAGTGCACGTGTTTTGTTTTAATAGTGATATTAAGGATACTTTTGAGTATACACTAACATAAGTTTAGATAGTTGCCACTCCTTCATAACCGCTAGAAAAAATTAAGTTTGGTCAAAATCCCGATTTTTTCAAGAATGTTCGTTATTTAGTGCCCTCTTTCTTTTATGCAAATCGGAGTGCATGAGTTTTGTTTTAATAGTGATATTAAGGATACTTTTGAGTATACACTAACATAAGTTTAGATAGTTGCCACCCCTTCATAACCTCTAGAAAAAATTAAGTTTGGTCAAAATCCCGATTTTTTCAAGAATGTTCGTTATTTAGTGCCCTCTTTCTTTTATGCAAATCGGAGTGCATGAGTTTTGTTTTAATAGTGATATTAAGGATACTTTTGAGTATATACTAACATAAGTTTAGATAGTTGCCACCCCTTCATAACCTCTAAAAAAAATGAAATTTAGTCAAAATCCCGATTTTTTCAAGAATGTTCGTTATTTAGTGCCCTCTTTCTTTTATGCAAATCGGAGTGCATGAGTTTTGTTTTAATAGTGATATTAAGGATACTTTTGAGTATACACTAACATAAGTTTAGATAGTTGCCACCCCTTCATAACCTCTAGAAAAAATTAAGTTTGGTCAAAATCCCGATTTTTTCAAGAATGTTCGTTATTTAGTGCCCTCTTTCTTTTATGCAAATCGGAGTGCATGAGTTTTGTACTCTTTTGAGATTTTGACCAAACTTAATTTTTTCTAGAGGTTATGAAGGAGTGGCAATTATCTAAACTTATGTTAGTGTATACTCAAAAGTATCCTTAATATCACTATTAAAACAAAACTCATGCACTCCGATTTGCATAAAAGTAAGAGAGCACTAAATAACGAACATTCTTGAAAAAATCGGGATTTTGACCAAATTTAATTTTTTCTAAAGGTTACGAAGGGGTGGCATCTATCTAAACTTATGTTAGTGTATACCTAAGAGTGTCCCAAAAATCCCTTATATAACAAAACTCATGCACTCTGATTTGCATAAAAATAGGAGGGCAGCAAGTATACAAAATCTCGAAAAAAAATTTGGATTCCATTCAAATTTTAATATATTTAAAAGTATCGAAAGTAAAAATATCATAGTATTAAAATATAAGAACTCATTCACCATAAAATATCAGAAATTATGAAAATGAAATAACTAATATTAAACATTAAAAAATATTATTTTTCCTCATATACGCTTGTTTTTTAAGATTACATTTATTTTTTAATGCATCAAAAAGATAAAAATTAGTACTATTACGTAATTTTTTACAGATGATGTTCATTTCCTTAGATTTTGAAAAATATCCGGCCTGAAACAAATAGTAGGCCGGTCACGCGGAGCGGTAACTTTATGGCTGGCATTTTATGAATAACTTCACACAAATATTGTTCATAAATGGAAAAGAGAATTAGGTCTAGAAATTAAAAATGATTTAAGGTTTTCCAGCTGTTTTCCACAGATACTTGAGAAGGGTCTGTGAATTTTTTCAAATTCTTGGGTTAATTAATGTATTCGAGTCATGTCATTGTAGGACCAAAGAAAACACAAGATTTGCAGTTTTACTAGTCATTGTTTTTTAGTTGTTTTTCAGAGATATTTGAGATAAATCTGGAAAATTTGTAAAAATTACTGGATACGTTAGTGGATTTCAGTAATGTCAGTATAGGAACCAAAGAAAACAAAATAATTTCAGTTTAATGGTTTCAATTGTTCATGAATAAAAATAAAAATTAAGCCTACAAATTAAAACTCATTCAATGTTTTTGAGTTGTTCATCAGAGATATTTGAGACGGATCTAGAAAATTTGTGAAAATTCCTGGATAGATTTATTGGATTTCAGTAATGTCACTATAAGAACAAAAGAAAACACAAGAATTGCAGTTTTACTGGTTCTAATTATTATAATTATAAGGGTGTACTTTATTTAGCAAAACCTAAAAAGGTTATTACAATATATTAATTAATTACATAGTAAAGACAAAAATTAAATGTCATTGACAGTAAACTTAAAATAATAAAAAATAAAACAATAGCACACTATACGGACAGTTATTAAAAATAAAATAGAAACTAAATGCTCAACCTATAATATAAAAAGTAAAACTGATTAAAATAAAGGACGAGTAGAAATTGTAAAAAATAGAACTTAATAAATAAAATACATGTAAATCTAAGATAAAAAAACAATAAAAAAAATTAAAATTGTAGATGGTACATATCATGGTAAAATTAAAAATAAAATTTAAAATTAAATACAATCAAAATGTAAAACTGCAAATATAAAAATAAACAATCAAAATAAATGGGTAACTAAAAATACTTTGGACATCCTCAACTAAATTTATTTAAAAATTATTAATCAGATATGTTTCGGACATATAACATGTCCATCATCAGGGATACTATAAAAGAACCAAGGAAACTTATAAGATATAGATTCAAATTGTTAAATGACAATAAGTAAGTGTAAGTAATTTAAAGTTAAGTAATTTTATGACATAAAATTACCTATGATATATATATATATATATATATATATATATATAACTCTACTACAAGAACGGACTACTTCTTTAACTTTAATAAAAATAAAATCAGGCAATCACAGATGTGATAAAATAATTTTTTTTCGCGTCTCTGATGTGGTTCAAATTATCACAGTCCTTAATGTTAGCTGGTAACCTCAATTAATCCTCTGCAAAGAATAGAGTACAACATTTGACTACTCTTACTATTCTTTTTTTTATCACAGATATACGCAGGTAATAAACATTGTTTGACTATAAAATAACATAATTCTTTGGTTCACAGAATACATCCCGAATACACTTGAACAATATATAATGAAATAATAAAACTCTCATAGCTCTATTTTGAATGACTTCAAATTATCTTATTTTATCTTGGGGCGTGTTAAACAAGTAAAACTTTGGTTTGACTTTGTTCATTAATGAAAATGAAAATTAAGGTTATAAATAAAAGGTCATATTCAAAGAATAACTTTATATGTAATTTTCTTCTTTCATTACATCTCTTCATACATTTTTATTTAGCTTCTTCTCTAGAGGTTCCTAAAAATTCCTTCTGAATCTGCCTGATTGCATCATGCTTCTGCAACTTCTTCTCCCATCTTTTTTTCTCACCTTCTTCCTCCTTTCTGATTCTAATAACAAAGAAGTGTTAAAAAACTGAACGTGAGTTAATTCCTACACTTCAGTTCGATCGTAGTTTCAGCATGAACTAAAAAGGAGACAATTAAACGTTGGTGCGATGCCATAATACGTAATTATTGTCGGCGTTTAAAACATCTCTTATTAGTGGGTAATTCGTAGGCATCTGATAGCAATAAAAATTGATGGATTTTTTCTTTCGAAAAAAAATAGATCACTGGGTCACGGGCAATAATGTTATACGAGTGTATATGAATGCTATTCAATGTCGACTGACGCCGCCGCGTTGGTGTGTCAGTGTCGATAATTTTTTTTTAATTATTGGTTGAACCTTTAAGTTTTTTGATGTTGGTGTGATCGTGATGTAACATACTAATACAGTTTTACATGGCAAACAGCTGGACATTCCTGGAAGCTTTGTCTATTTTTAACAAGTAAAGTATCTTTGAATAAAAATTTGATTATTATATTTAATGTTTGAAAGGTTTAAAGATGAGCCACTTTTCAAGAGTGCATAGAAATCGTAATTCTTTTTTTTTGACAGATCTATCATATAATGCCTCGATCATCTTATGAACTATTGAAACTCCCTCAAGAGTGTCTTTGTAAACAGCTTCAGATAAACCAGCTGCTAGTCCATTTCTTTAATCAGTTTCTAATACATTGAATTCTGTTTTTTAACGAGATTTTTTTAGATACCTGCTGGGTCAACAACCTCCCTTGAAAGACCTTTCGTGACTTCGCAAAAGTCGCTTTGTCCTTTGCCTATTTATTTAACAATTAAATAAAAATTCAATCTTTAAGGTCGTGGATTCCTAAGTTACCAAAAAAAAATGTCTTCACTCTTTGCATATGAATTGGCAATCAAGTCATGTAGCTGTTCAATATTTTATTAACAGTTTCATAATAACAATCGACTAAAATATTCCTCGAAACATTTTTAAATTCTAAGAATAGACCCGAAGAAATCATGTCAAGTTTAACGTAAAAATTTTTAAATTTTAAAATTTGTCATTGACATACAACCATTAGTCGGGTTATAATATTAACAGCGAATTTTTATTCTGGTCTTATTCAAATTCGCAAACGCAATTGAGAAACGGCGTTAAATTAATCGTAACTTTGTGTTCTCATCTTCGATTAATGTTGTTACGAAAATTATAGAATTTTTGGCGGACTGGATATTTATTTGTTACCTAAAAATTTCGAGGTCGTCTGGGTGCGTACGTTGCGAAAACAGAAACTTAGTTTTTTTCCGCACTTTCATTTTTTTTTTTTTGAATTTGAAAAAATTGATTAGCACTTACGCATTATATTAACACATTGTGTTAGTCAACAGTTATTTAACCCCACAGTACCTATAAGAACATATATTGGTACCATTGGTTAACTGACCACTGTTATTATTACAACGTGTTCACTTGTAGTCGGTTTTACACGGCTACAAAGAAATTACTATTATTATTAGTTTTTTGGTATTTTTTCTTATTAGATTTTTAGACTTTTAAGAATATTAGTAAGAACTAAAACAAATTTAGTTCATATTAGCAGTTTGCAACGAAAATAAAAAAAGACAAATCTTTATTTAGATCTGGATGAACAATTTTCACTGCTCTTCTCTGATGTTTTATGCAACTTTTTTTTTGGAGTATTTGCTTTCATTAGGCTTACAACACTCGATATCTCATTCTCCATTTGACCAAAAGCTTTCATACCTTAAGTTGCTTGTTTTTCAAGGATATCCATCATTTTTTGTTCAATTACTCCCAAATGACTTGAATATAAGGAATCTTTTGTTTAAGATATAGAAGTTGATCCAGCAATTGCTTCTGCCTATTCTTATCCTCGACTCTCTTTGGCAAAGCATCATCTGGTACTGGGCTGTTTTTCTATAGAATTTAACAGTTTTTGCTCTATTTTTTTTATCGGGCTAGAAATTATCCCTTAGGGAGAATTAATGAATAGTGTGCATCTGCTGTTCCCTGCAGCCCTCTAGTATTCTCATTCTCAGTGAAAGGGCTGTTTTCATATATTTACTAGATTGTTGCACCATCTAAAGCAATTGAATGTTTACTAATCCTGCTCAAACTACTAGTCTAGCTAATGTATAGGAATCCCTCACCCCTTTTATTTCTCCTGTACTTACCCCAATACAATAAGCGTTTTAGGCTGAGTTCTATATACGGGCATAATAGACGAACCCCAAGAGGAAAAAAAAAGCCCTCACCACCAGGAGGCTTTAGGTTCAAGTCGGAATATTGGCGGGGCTTTTAAATCGAAACAAATACAGTATAAATGAGTGTTTCTAGCAGTTTTAGGTCATTGTGTTTAGTTTGTAAGTATGAAGTAAATTTGTTGGTTTGGTATTCTTTGGTGTTTTTTAGATTTGCACCTAAACGAACAGAAAAACATACTACAATATTATTTAGGGATTTAATATTAAAAACTCATTTTTTTTTTAAGTTTTGAGGGTAAAAACGTGATTGTAAGTGAAGGATTGGGCTGGTCAAGGCAACATTGGTGGGGAATTTTTTTTTAGTAAATTTTTACTTTTCTTGATAATTTTTTTACAAAATAATAAGAATATTCTTAAAATAATCTTGGTCCAAGAAAGAGCATTTTCTACTCAACAATTTCATACCAAAACCTTTTTTGTACCTTACCTTTTCTTCTGAGTAATTTAGAAGTATTTATACCCTAGTTCCTTAATTTTGCTTTAACCAATGGTATTTTTGAATTTATTCCAGACAGTTGAAGAATTTTTTAAATTTCGGTTTCAACTGCCTAAAAAGTATTAAAAATGTAACCCAATTTTTAGCCTTTCTTAATTTTAATGGGGATCAGGAATAATTTAGAAATTACGATACCCTAGTTCTCCATTTTCGTTTAAATCAATGTTTAAATCATCCAGGCAGTTTTTTAGTTTTAGAAGTTTCTTGTAGTTCAACAGCTCTTTAAATAAGAGGCAATTTTGACAAGCAAGGTCTAATTGCTACTAAATTTGAAGCTTTTAAGCCCATTAAAATTGTATCTTTTACCCGACATTTTTGGGCATAACTTAGGAACTATTCAAGATATTTCCATATTTTTTTCCACCTAAATAAATATGTATATTAAACCAAAATTGGAATCCAGAACAATAGGTTAGATGTATAATAGAACAATCAAGTGCATCCTTCCTTAAACTCAATAAATTCCTGACAAATAAAAATCTATGCTTCAAATTAAAACACAGAACAATAAAATTTTACGTTTGGTGAGATCTTTTGTACGGTGTAGGGGCCTAGACATTAAAATCAAGTTCCCTAAATAAATTGGAAGCATTCGAGATTTGGTGTGCTGAGAATATCATGGATAGACCACATAAGAAATAAACAAGTTGTTCGAAGAGAACAACAATACTTAGGACCTACCTAAGGAAAATGTTATGAGTTTCAGCTCCTTATCTTTCAACGTAAAATTGAAGGTCGACAGAGTGGAATAACAAGAAAGAAACTTTCCTTGTTGCAGAATATTAGACAATGGACGGGAATAAGTAGTTTTCAAGAACTCTAAAATGCTGTAATTAATAGAAGCATATGACGAACGCCTATGCAAGAATAAAGGGGTAAAAAAGTGTTCAAAAGTGTTGGAAAAGCTTTTTAAAATCACTACTAAGATAAATGTATTATCACAGTCAATAGGAAGAAAAAAAATTTAATATTATCAAAGAACTATTAAGGGTGTTAATTTTATATGCTTTGGATATTATGTCAAACGACAATGGGGAGAACGTCAAGTTTATGCAAATTTTCGGATTTATTTGAGAATTCGTTTAATGATGAGTTGTTTCCTGTTTTCTTTAGATATTGCTAAGAAAAATCCTACACATGTCTAAATGTACATGGAATATAATAAATTCTCAAAGAAATTCTAAGAAAAAAACAACAATCAGTCACATATAATTTCACTGACATTGAATTTAATGAGGTTTTTGTAATTATTTTGTAAATCAATGAGTATCATTCATTCATAGTAACTTTTAAGCACCCATGGACTTAAAATATAAAGAAAAAAAGTAGCAAAGATTGTTTTGGTCTCTCTGTAAGACTTTTGAAAATTGTCAAATTTAATTCCCATTTTTAAACTATTAAAGCGTTGCATTGAAGAATTCATTTTTCCCAATATCTGAAAGAGGGTTTTGATGATTACAATTTTTAAGAAACGTGATGAAAATGATGATGATGTCCAATTTCTGCCTAATCTTATTATTACCAGTTCTATCAAAGATTTGGCAAATATGCATTGCCGAAAGAATCTTGAAGTATGTGAGGCAGAATAATTTATTTACTAATTGTCAATTTGGAATTAGGATACATACTACTACAAGGATCATATATTTGTAATACTTTTAATAATAAAAAATATCTGAATACTGCCTTCTGTGATCTAAGTAAGGCTTTTGATGGTGTGTGCCAATATCTCCTAATTCATAAACTCAAAAGTTATCAGTTTACCAGTAGTGCTATAAAAATGATACAGTCATACTTAAGTGACCGTTTTCAGAGTTTCAATTAAAAGTGATATACAGGGTGTCCCAAAATTAGTGGACGAAACGCGAACCCTGTATTCTTTGGTCAAAAATAACCTCACTTTTTCCTATAAACATATATCGGCAAACGCCCCCCAAGGGAGAATAGGAAGATGGTTTTTTCCACTTATTTTCGAAACGGGTAAATATAAAAATTTTAAATGTTGGTATTCTCCCAATTTTGATATGCTGAATTTAGTTGACATTTCATAATTTTCATTATTTAGTCAGGTGCGTATCATTTAGGAGGTGAGCCAGTTTATTGGACCACCTCGGCCTATTCATCTGCCTGTAAAATTATTGTCCAGCCAGTTTCTCGCTTGTCGGCTGTAGTGAGCTGGTGCCCCATCGTGCTGAAATATCATTTCCAGCCGAGTTTCTATGGGAACATCGTCTAGTAAATCTCTGAGATTGTTTTCTCTGAAGAAAATTTAAATAATGACGACCAGTTAACCAGTGTGGCAAAATAATTGGGCCTATCAATTTATCTCCTATCAAACCCGCTCATACGTTAAAGGAAAATCTATGCAGAAAGTTAGTTCGTCGAACTACTCTCGGATTCTCGATGCTCCAAAAATGAGTATTACGGCTGTTAAAGCCCTTACTCCTAGAAAAAGTTGCCTCATCTGGTCACAAAATTTTTTGACGAAAATTTGGGTGATATAAAATCTGATTCTTCTTCTAACTCCTGAATCCTTTTATAATGGAAAGGATGGTATCCTAACATCTTAGTCATTCTTCCAATCTGAAATTATTTTTAAATATTTTAAATTGCATAGGAAATAAGCCTAAACATTTCAGTTAGTTGTCAAAAGGATTTGTTGTGGGGTGTTTGATGTTTGTGATAAGACTTATTCGAGTAAATAAAATAAATAATAATAATAATAGTAATTAGAGTATTTTGAAATGAATTTAATGCGATCCGACGATAATAATTAATAACAACACTATGTATTTATACAAATCTCAATTTTCAGTTATAAGTACTTTAAATTTAATTTTTTGAATAACAAATTAGGTACTTAATTATTTATTTATCATATTTAATTTTACTTACATTTGACTTTGGGATATTGGTAATCTCTTCTAAGGTCCTCAATGATATTTGAGGGTTTTCTTCAATTAAATTCAGTACTCCCCCATAACCATCATTTGCAATTGGTCTTCCTTGCCCTCGAGCACATTCGAAGGATCCATATTCAAGTAAATTTCTATGAATTCTAACAAAAACTTTCCACTGTGGAAGCCTTCTTGCAGGAAACCTCCGCCGATACTCTCGTGCAGCGGCATGTGCGTTTCCATTGCGAAACCCATACATAAAATGAATATCTACTTTTTCACGGGGCAAAAAGTCTTCCATAGTTAATAAGATATTAACAATTTGAATGCAAAATGACAACTAATCAATTACAACAAATGTTAATGTCATTATGCAGTATGTCAATTTTTCCCAAAACCTGCTACTAAGTTTTCATAAGAATTGGTAGTGAAAATAATTCTATGCAGCGTTATTTTTAAATGCGTTTTTCTCGAAAATGGTAACTCGTAGAGTTATTGACCAAGAAGTACTTTCTTACGTAAAAAGCTTCAAATTTTTAAAATTTAAAGAAAAAAAAACAAAAACTTTGCACACAATTTTTTTTAGGTATTTTTTTAGGCTCACCTTCTAAATGAGACGCACCGGACTAAATAATGAAAATTATGAAATGACAACTAAATTCAGCATATCAAAATTGGGAGAATACCAAAATTTAAATTTTTTATATTTACCTGTTTCGAAAATAAGCGGAAAAAACCAGCTTCAGGTGCCCCCTTTAAAAGGGGCATAGCTCCCTTGGGGGGGCGTTTGCCGATATATGTTTATAGGAAAAAGTGAGGTTATTTTTTACCAAAGAATACAGGGTTCGCGTTTCGTCCACTAATTTTGAAAGACCATGTATAACTTCTACTTGATCACTTATGGAGTGCTTTAAGGGTTGATACTGGGTCCGCTACTATTTTTAATATATGTAAGTTATCTCCGCGTAATCAACCAAATAGGCACATATATCTTATTTATTTATTTACAGATGACACCTGTGTAACTTCAGGAAGACTCACATTTGAAAAGATTCAAAAATGCAAAATGGCTTGGTGTATATTTGGAGCTTGATTCGAGTCCACTCACTGATTCAATCTTGCCACAGGAGCATCAAAAAAGTGTTTTAACATTTTTTTATCGTTTTTTAGAATGCCTAGAAATCATCAAAGAAATATTGTATACTTACATTGAAAACATCGAAATTTTATGTCAAGGCTTCCTTAAAATTAGTGCTGAGATAAATGCGTTCAATCACAATTAATAGAGGAAATGAAATTAATTTTAATTGTCATAGGGCATAACTTCATAACCAACGACAACGATGGCAAAGTCAAGTTTTTAATTCTACCATTAAATTTGACTGGATTTATTTGACTGGATTTGTTTTTTATAATTACAGTTCAAAAATGTTTAAAAATCGCAGCTAAAATTAATATTGTTTAAGTTTTATGTCCATAGAAAAAAAAACTGTTGTGATAAGTATATTTATTTTTCACATGGTCTTAGTGTTTTCTTAAACTTATTGCTGATATTATCACAGTCAATTAAAGTAAGATTTTTTTTAAGCAATGAATTTACTTATTAAACTTCTCAATTAAATTCGTTCTTATTGAATAATAAACAATTACGTAAAATATCCTTGTTTACCTTTTCGACCACATTTCGTCGTAAATAATCACCGTTTAAGGGACTTTTAATGTTTTCCTTGCACTCTTCATGCTGTTATTGACTGACCAAACTATTATTGTCACTGATTGACTTTTAAGAAGAATAAACATGTTTACCTAAAAACCATATAAATATTTATCTGGTTTATAATATTATATTACCCTTTTTTAAGTTTGTAATTTTTTTCAATGTTTCTATTATATTTATATTTTCAAGGTTTATAATAATATATTACCCTATACCTGACCTATACTGTTAAACTGCAACAACAGTAAACATTATTTAAGTATTACAATAATTGCGCAACAAATTTAAGGTTAAGTAGCCGAAATTATGCGCGAAATTACTTAAGGGGGAAAACTGTTTTAACCTTCCTATAGTATTCACTTTGAATTTATATAAAACGGTTTCGAAAGTTATGCCATCGTTCGATCTTTTAAGGGTGAACAAACTTTAAAATATTTTTTAAAAGAAGCATCTAGGGTTCGTTGACATACCTTTAATTAACTCTTAGGAATAATGGATTTAGGTCGCAAAGGGTCTGTTTTGTGGGTGGTTAAAGAACCCCTAATTTACAGGTAAGAATTTATAACTTTTGGAACTTTTGGTTCGATTTTCAAACTTTGGTTGGCTATAATTTCCAGGATCTGGAAGTTATGATGTGTTATTTAGGTTAGTTCGATAATTGGTTAAGTCAATTTATGCCCTTCAAAGGTTTAAAAATTGTAATTTTCTTGAGCCTATTTTTTCATTAAAGTTCATTTTAAAATATGTCACCTTTCTAAAAGTAGAAAATATGTATTTTATGCTTAAAAAAAAGACAAAATACCGCAAAAATGTTGCTTTTTTCACATACTAAATAATTAGGAAAATTATTGATGCAAGTCCAAGGCAATAACATCGCATTGACCTAAGCTGCAAATTTCCTTTCCTTAACACCATTTTCATATTGTAAGAATTAAAATTCCAATGTGGCACTGCCATTGAAAGGCATTTAAATCAAATCACAATGGACTTAATCCAACTATTTTATTGAAATAAGTTTTAAAATTTCATAAGATTTTATTTAATTTTACTGTTTTTCTTATAGTAGGGGAGACCGGTGTCGATTGTAATAGGAAGTGTCGAAAGTAACACGACCGACAACAGCGCTATCTTTTTCAATTTTATGGAAACATGCGTATGGGCCAAAGCAAAATGCGGTTCTGCTGACCCGTAATTAGTTTAAATATATCTTTCCTGCGTGGCCGTTCGTTCTGTAGGAAAATTTTAATAAACTGCCGAAAAAGTAAATAAACGTGTCGTCACATTTTTGTTTGTAAATCCCAAAGTGTTAAGATTGACAACATTTTAAGGTTAGGGTAGGCTTTGATAAAGCTTTTGCTTTATTTTTTAGTGGTTAGCGGTTGGCTGTTTTTTCTTAAGTAAACAGAAATGTACACTTTACTTTTGAAGGGTATCTGGTGTCGATTGTAACACGTACTACTGGTGTCAATTGTAACATGTTACAATTGACCGTACTACGGTGTCATTATAATGTCATGTCGTACGGTACGTGTTAAAATCAAAGTTGTTTTTTAACTTTATGCCGATTTTGTTTATTTATCTGTTGACTCCTTATATGGCAAAATTATTTGTTGTCTTATTGTTATAAGCCAATACGACAACAAATAATTATCAAGTCTCTTTTAGAATATTTAACGATTTCTTTAAAAAATATTTTCTTCTTTATAGTCATAAAAAATGGTGAAACCGAGACCAAGAAAGACCGACAGGGGGCTGATACCTAAAGTTATTTATGAAGAAGCAGCAAGAAAGGTTATTGATAATGAGCAGTCTGTTAGAAAAGTGGCTAAAAGTTATAGAATATGCCATGTTTCATTAAATCGCTTTGTAAATGCTCTACGTAATAATTTACAGCCTAAGGGGGGGTACAATCCTTACAACAGGGTATTTACTGTTGAGCAAGAGTCACAGCTAGTCAAATACTGTAAAAAAACTGTCGATTTGTACTTTGGCCTCACTACACGGGATCTTCGTAAACTAGCCTTTCAGTTTGCATCTGCCAATCGGCTTAACTATCCTCAAAAATAGAATGAAGTAGAACAGGCTAGTGAAGATTGGCTTGTAGCTTTCCTGAGAAGAAATCCTCATTTAACACTTCGCACACTTCAAGCAACAAGTCTTGCACGAGCCATGAATTTCAACAAAGAAAATGTGTCCAACTTTTTTGATAAACTGGCAACTGTCTTGGAAAGACACAATTTTGAGCCACAAAATATTTACAATATTGACGAGACTGGTGTGTCCACGGTGCAAAAGCCAACCAACCAACCAAGCAAGTAGGATCAGTAGCAAGTCAGGAGCGTGGAACACTTGTTACGTTGTATTTCCCCGGTTGCATTTCAAGGATCATTTTATTAGAGATGGTCCTATTGGATGCGTAGGAAAAGGAAATAAGTCCGGGTGGATGCAAGAAAATGAGTTTCTTGACTTTATGAAACACTTTGTGAAACACCGTCTCCAACCACTGGATCGTGGTTTATATGGTCCTTTTAAAAAGTATTTTAACAACTACGCCGATCAATGGATGAAGAACAATCCAGGAAAGTGTATGACAATATATGATTGTTGAATCATCTTTACCTTTAGCCACTACACCAACAAATATTTTATCAGGATTTTTTTGCACCGGCATTTATCCCTTTAACCGTGGAATTTTTGAATTCAGATTTTTTACCATCAACGGTAACTGATCCTAGATGAAACCCTACAGCAAACTCAATCTATAACATTTCACCTACAGCTAAACCTGCTGAAATTGCTGAAAGTCAATTGGAACAATCAACGACAAGAGACACTAATTCTTCACCTCAGCCAGCACCATCAACTATCAGGGACACCACTCCTTTGCCTCAACTACAACCGGTAGGATTTATTACACCTGATGTTCTAAAACCTTTGCCCAAAGCCGATCTTTCTAAAGCGAAAAAAGGGGGACGAATGAAAAAAAAAACTGCTATACTGACTGACACACCAGAAAAAAACTCTATTGAAGAACAAACTTTAAAGAAGAAAGTTTCAGTAAAACGGTAAATTGGCAAAGATGACACCACCAAAACAAATAAAAATAAGAGCAAAAAAGTGAATAAAACAGTTAAGAAAAAAACCGGTGGAAAATTACTCTTCAGATTCTTCTAATGATGATACTTTTTGTTTAGTGTGTTCTGCATCATATTCCTTAAGCTCAGAAGAATGGATACAATGTAGAACTTGCAGAGAATGGGCGCATTTAACCTGTACAGATAAAAACCCATTTTATGTTTGCCTTAACTGTAATTCTGATGATGAATTATAAGATTAATATTTTTATATTTCCTGTTTTACGTAAAAAATAAACTTATTGTAAGGTGAAGTATTTTATTATAACCCCTTCTTTACTTTTTGCGTCGGTATAGATGGTTGTTACAATTAACACCATGCTTGTTACTATTGACACCAGATAGGTGCCAATTGTAACAGTTGTCAATAAATTTTATGAGTTTAAATTCCGACAAGTTTTATCGAACGTAGAACACATCCTTAGCAAAATAAATTTAGTTTTATGAGCGCAAAATTAACCAAGGAAAAATAAAAAAGCATATTTTGTTACAATTGATCCCGGTCTCCTCTACAGTAAATCTGTCGAAAAAAAGGCCGTTTTGACGAAAAAGTACCCACACACTTTTTTTTGCGGAAATCGTTAAAAGAGCATACAAAAAGCTTAAGATGAAATTTGTGACCTCGACGCCTCACGGGTTTTTAACAAAACTCAAAAGTTTTTTGGATTTAATTTATCTCGAGAATTTTTGGTTTTTGGAAAAATTTGTCAGGACAAAAAATGTCGGGGACATAATTTTCTACAACTCTTCTCATTGAGTTTCCTTGCTGCGATAAAAATTACAAAAAATAGATGGCGCCAAAGTACCCAAAAAAAGGTTTTTTCGCTTTTTGGGATAGAAATAAATTATTTATCGCAGCAGCATTGTCAATGAAAAAGTTGTTCGTCTCGAAAAAATCTAAAAATTCATCTAAAAAATTTTCTTGGCCGATAAACCGTTCCTTAGTTATAGCGTCTTAATTACGCAGTTACTTCTTAATTACGCTGCGACTCTGCTCAATAATTCATCTGTTCATCACCGACTAAGTTAATTTAATTTTATTAGCTTTTCAAACTTTGTTTACATTATTATTATATTGTGCACTCATATACTACTATGTATTATTATCGCAAAAGGGTGATTTACACGTCAATGTATTTATTGAGTAAGTAAATAAACAATTGCACCTATTGTAAAAGTGTGAAATAATAAACAAAATTTTTTTTCGTACTTTATTATAAAATGAAAAAATCATATGTAACCTTATCAAAGTGAGCAAGCATAATAATTTCTAAAGTAATAATTTAAAAGTAAGAATTACAAACAACTTTACTTATTAAACATGAATTAATAAGTAATGTCAGTTAATTTTACCGTAATTACAACCACATAATTAAATAGTGATAAGCGCAACAAGCTGACAGAACAAGGAAAGTACAAAACATTTTAAACGAAGATCATCATGAAAGAAACAACTTTCATCAAATTCTTTCATAGTTTACCTACAAGGAATATTCTAACAAGATAATTTATAATAATTTTTTTATTATAAATGTTATACGACTGCGCATGAAATTTTTTTATATCTCTTTTGACCAATGAAGTTAATATTCATATACTATTTTCTTAAATAATCATATAATATTTTTCATTTTTTTATTATTGTTCATTGTTTATTGTTGCATTCAATTTTGCAATTGAAAATATTTGATTATTGAAACGAAAAAAAACGGTTTATCGGCCCAGAAAATGTTTTAAATGAATTTTGTAGGTTTTTTTGAGACAACATTTTCATTGACAATGTTGCAATAAATAAATTTTTTCTATCCTAAAAAGCGAAAAAACACTTTTTTTGGGTACTTTGGCGCCATCTGCTTTTTATAGTTTTCATCGCGGCAAGTGGACTCAATGAGAAGAGTTGTAGAAAATGATGTCCCCGACATTTTTTGTTCTCACAAATTTTTCCAAAAACTTACCATTCTCGAGGTAAATAAAATCCAAAAAACTTTTGAGTTTTTTCAAAAACCCAATACGCGTCGAGGTCACCAATTGCAAGTTAAGCTTTTTGTATGCTCTTTTAACGAATTCCGCAACAAAAGTGTGTAAGTAATTTTTGGTCACAAATTTGACAGATTTACTGTACTATTAGTGAATCATAAATTGCTTATCACATCTGGTCGAGCACGTTTAGGTATGTACATACCTACGATATAATATCAAATTTTTTAAATGTTGCATTTCCGTATCAGGTTATTCTGATACGAACTTCTGTGAAAGCCTGATACGACTAAGAAAACAACATTTCTTCGAAAAATGTTTGGTCCGATGGCGCTATCTTACTTCCAGGATTTACAGTAATTTTATTTTAATTTACTTGAGACAATGAACTTGAATTCGTTATGGGTTCATCGGAATCGGAAAAAATACTTGTTATAAAAAAAATGTTTCAATGTGGTATCTCACTTTGATTTGGTGACTCAGTTGTTGATTCTGGAAGCTTATGACGAGTTAATTGAATCAGATAGAATTCTTTCCAAATTAATATGAAAATAAAAATCTCAATGTGCACTATGATCATAATGCATAAATTCTAATCAATAACAATAGCGAGCCTAACAAAACGTAAGTTCTGAGAATTCCAGATTTGGGCTTATTAAGTTACACATGAATGATTTCATAGCGCTTATTATGGTATTGGGTTACCTCATTTGTTTGGAAATTTGACACTTTTAACACATTTTCAATATTTATTCGTTTCTGCGATTTTCAGAAATAAAGTAGGTTCTACGACCTCTTGCTTGCAAATCTGGTACAAACCGCATACAATGGGTGTAACGACCTTTTGCTGTGAAAAATAGGTGTATTAGAATTGGCCTTTTTAAAAATTTCGCAGTGAGTATTTTTGTCAAAACTGCAAAAAAAAACTAAAAAATGAAGAGTTGATTAAAGGGGCGACAAATAAAGAAAGTAATTTTAAACCCAATAAGTTTAGTTTTAATTTAATTTTTTTTTTCGACATAGATGAATCTTAATGATTTCCAAATAACGTTAAGGCTAATGACCGTCTTCCGACCCTCTTAAGGGTGAACAAACTTTAAAAATGTAGCCAATGATGATATCGGGCTTATATGTATTAGGTTTGTGATAGTGGAAAAAAAATCCTTTTACAAGAGTTCCTTAATTTAATTAACCTTTTCAAATATTATAATATTAAACATTTTCGCATGAAACAATTGGTAAAGAAAAATAAAGCTATACATAAGTCATGCATAGGTATATGAGTGCCAAGAATGATTTTCTTCTGTTGCATGCGATTGATTTGAAGTCTACTCAAGAACACAGGTAAAAGGTAGTCTGCAATGTTTTTATGACAGAATTACGCTTTTTTTGATATGGCGATAGCCGAGTATAGTGAGTACAGTGACAAAAGTATCAGGTTTGGTATACTACTGATCTTATTCCCAAATAGAGCAAATAAATTTCATCAAGTAATGTCCAAAGAACAATATGTTTTCAAACCTTAATAATTTAATAAGATGCCTTAAGATCCAAACCCAAATTAAAAATAAGCTAAGTATATGAAGACACTGTTGAAAATTATTTAAATTCTCATCCTAATTCATTTTTGCAGGTTATATATTTTAAATTTAATAATGAAATACCGAGGGTTAAGTGTAAAATGAAATATATACCTTCTTACGTCAGATTCCTAGTATTGACGACAAAGAAAGTCCTGATTTAAAAGATATCGCATTTAATTTTGTATTAACTATATAATAAATATATAAATATTCCATAACTATCTTTTTCTTATGTTTCAACTTAATTTAATTGGCAATATCCGTTTACTTATTTTTGATTACTTCTTTGATTGCCAATAGGTTAGTATATGAGTATTTCCTATCATGCTCTATAATATTTATTTCTTGGCTTGGTATTTTGCTTTTCTTGTATTTTTTTATTAATTTATCATGTTATTTAATAATAATATGGGTTATGTTCTGATTTTTACGAGCTCTTTTCACAAGGTGTGCATTTTAGCATTCTCACCTTTGTAATTCGTTTTTTTTAGTTAAATGAATTTTTTCGTTTTTGTTTGTATATTTTTTGATAGGCGCAAAAAATAATATTCTCTTTAGTAAAATATGAAGTATTTTTTAAAATAAAATATGTTAAGATATTTTATAAAGGAGTCAACATTCAAAGTTAAATGAATGTAGATAACTTATATTAGAGACAAAGGCAACAATATCGCAACGCCGCTCGATCGCATTGTTGATTCCACCGACACAAGTGATCTTCACCAGTGACGTCGTCAAAAAATATTTACATGATAAATATTTATTATTAATAGATTATACGTTAAATTATAAGCATGTTTATGACGACGGATGGAGCTTGATATGATGTTATGACAATATCGGTATTTACTTGTGAAAAGATCGGCTTAAATCGCCTTTTTCCCATGGTGCGTTACCTGACCTAATCTAAGAGTTCCAATAAATCAAAAATTTTCTTCAATTTGGATCTTAATAATAATTTATCACCCTTTAATCAAATGACGATTATTGCGAATGAAGTTCTTGGAAAGACCAGAATAGATATCCTGAACATATCTCTTAAAATTTTAAAGCTCTAATAATGTAGCTATTTTTAACCCCTTAATAAGGGTGTTATAACTGTTCTTTATTATTTTTTGTATTTGACTTTTTAACTTTTCTTAAGTATATTATTATTCTTAAATTTAGTATAATATTAGTGCCGTAAAATGGGGTGAATAGTAACAGTTTCGGACCTTTCCTACTCTGTTGCTAACATGGTAGTCACCTTTTTGACAACAAAAAATAAGGAATCTACAGGTCTCGACTTGTAGATCAAAAAGCGCATAATAGATTTTTTTTTAAATAGAGGTTTTTCCACAAAAAAAATAAAAAAGCTCTTTTTCTATTCATCCTTAATAGGGGTGAATAAAAACACCTGAAAAAAATTTTAAATTGATAAAAAAATATAAATATGTACACAAAAAAACTGACAAAAACACCAATTTTACAAAAAAAAACATTTATTTCTATAGAAATGTAACAAGTTTGAACATATTATTTAAATTAAACAACTTTGATGCAAATTAAATTTTAAAATGTCTCTTCTTGACGTAGATGCTTCTATCTCGTCATGAACTGGGAAAACCTGGCCAACAACCTGGCTAAAATGAAAGGTGGAAACATCGGGAACTTCTGGAAATCCATAAATATACCCTGGCGAGTGTTTGGTGGGGCGACTCCTTAAGAAAGTGGCTTTAATGTCATTTTCTGTAATATTAATGACTTGTCCGAGAAAATATTTATTTCTTTGTCTATTTCGAGATTTTGTTGGAAAACACACCAGAAGTTAAGTTCCTTTATCTATTAAATCAAGCGAAATAGGAGAAACACATCGGAACAATTTACCCTCAAAGCAGACTGATGCTGATGAATTATTTGTATCCAACATATTCTCGGACTCGTCGGTGAAACTTGGTAGTGAAATGTCCATTTCTGAGTCTGCATCTGAAAAATGATCTTGATCTTTTTCCATTTCAGAGTCTTCACTTGAAGAATGATCTTGAGCTTTTGCCATTATTGGCATGAAATTACCAAGGGGCAAATTCATTTCCGGGTCTGAATCTTCATCTGAGGTTTTCATACGTCTTTCCAAATCATTATTTTCTTGATCGTCTTTATCCAACGTGCTTTCAAAATCTGCACTTGTAACGCTTTTGCCAGCAGGAACTTGAATTTTACGACGTCATCGTCGCCATATCTCATTGTTCTTAGAAGGCTTACCAAAGAGTTATTAGGTCCTTCTTCAATGTTCTGATTCTTATCATTTGTCTCGTCAAGATTTTGCTGCGGAAGACTTGATCCCTATCTAGTGAAAAAATTCCACACTTTCTAAATCCAGATTGTATGTTTTTAAGCATAAGGCTCAATAGCCTTTGACAAGTCATTTAGCAAGAAAGGGGATCTGTCCTTTGGAACCGTGCAATGCTTTGAACTAGCCCCCATTTTTCATTTTTCAAGGATCTGTCGCCAAGCTGTTTTAAGAGGCCGGAAAAATGCCACGTCCAGAGGCTGGGTCAGATGAGTAGAGTTAGCCGGGAAGAAGATAAATGAAATATTATTTTCTTCGCAAAGAGATACCGTACTTGCAGAAAAATATGAACTCAGATTGTCGCCAATTAAGTACTTCTTTCCCGGTAGATCTTTTACTGCAAGTATGACAGTTCTCTCTACCCAATCTGAGAAGGAAATCGCATCAAACTAACCTAATATACTTCTATTAAATCTGACGTCCTTTGGTCCTCTTTTTTTTAGCTTTGTAAACCACGTATGGTGGGAACAATTTTCCATCAGCTGAAGCAGCGTACATAATAGAAACGGCTGACTTCAACGCATTGCAAATACGTTCTGGATAGCGACAGCCCCTTTTCGAGATTACTTTCCTTCTACCCGGATCGTCAGTTAAATTTGTTTCGTCGTAATTTATTATGTTTGATGGCGGTACATTTTTCAACTCCAATAGTATTGGGAGAAACAGCAGCTCTTGAGCGCTTGATGTTTTGGCAGATTCTAGATCTTAATTCATTTTTGTGACGTTTTAAAAAAGAATAGAAGTCTCTGCCAGGGATATTATCTTTAAATCTCGTTATTGTTTTACCTCTACTGTCTAAATGGTCAAGTGGATACCCCCAATCGAAACAAGCTATTAGTTTATGGACTAAAATATCTTCTTCTTGTTTGCTTAGGGATGTTTGTCCTCCATGACGCTTTAGATTTCGGTTTTTGTGGTGCCGATAAAGCACAGAATAATGAATGTTGTATGTTTCGTGAGCCACTCTATGACTCATACCATTGTCAATTAAAGCAAGGGCTATTTTTAGAGTTTTTTCATCAATTTTCTTATATGTTTTACCTCGAGGATCTGGTTTATAAACGTGAGGGATTTTCCTGCAAAAGAAAAAACAATTATGGGGTGGATAGAAACAGGGTGTTTCTATTTACCCCAAAATTACTTAAAAGTGACGTTATGTATTATATTACATCATAGCAAAAAAAATAAGCAAGGCAAGCAATTTCTAAAATAGGCAATGTAAACCAGACACCTTACAGCTACTTTAACCAAAAACTCAATGTCTTACCTGTTTTTAGCTAACCACTGTGAATAAAGTTTTGCTAGTGATGAAAAAAGCACATGTGTTCACTCCGACGGGTGGTTGGTACTGCAATCAGGGCTGCCAACATAAAACATCTTTGGCCTGTTAAAGTAGTTATGGCGACATCTGTTGACCGTTTGAGAACAAATTTGAAGCGTTGGAAGGTTTAATTTCGATGTTGATTTTTTTTTAAAGAAGTTTCCCGTTTTTGTTGCTATTCACCCAGCAGTTTCTATCCATCCCATTTCACGGTAGTTATCTGTGTAATTTTTTTAGTACCAACTCAACTTTTGTGTAATTAATAATTTTATTGTGTGTGTGGTATATTGCCAATAATGGTTTTATTTATTTATTTAATTTCACATGTTTTAGATGCTAGACATGTTGCTGAAATGAAACAGGTGGAGTTTTTTTTTGGAGAAAATCGGTGTAGTGTCTTCTTTTGTTTGTTCTTATTCTTATTACAATTTTTTTAATGTTTATAATACTGTAGTTTTAGACACAATTATATTTCTTACAAAGTATATTAGTTTCTTTTATAGCAGTGAATTTTTAACACAATTATGGTTACGTAGAATAACAAGATTTTACTTATAAATTTAAGGTTTTTTAATAAATGCCAAATTTACTTATTTATAATATGTTTAAAAGAAATGTAGCAGCGGAAAATTGCCTTTTACTTAGATTTCTGAATAAATCATATTTTTGTCATTAAATTACTTGTTTTGCGCATAAAATATCTTATTATAAAGACAAAAAGAAGCCTTTAAAAAAATAATTTGTTAAATAACTTTGAAAATACCCTATAACAAATGATTCATAATCCAACAAAAAAAATGTTAACGCCATTACCGAACCCATAAACAACGTTAAAAAATTCACACGCTTTGTAATAAATATACACTTTGCATTAATTCATTAAACTTACTGACGATAGTAAAACATACTACAATCGAGTTACATTACGCGAAACGCGTAAAATTCCGGGAGATTATCGTGAGGAAAATATTTCTCGGAAGACCTTAGGGAATTGTAACTTTTATCTTATGATGGCAGGTGCGTGAGAAAAATGACATTGAATAAACCAAAAATTGTTGTTCCTTTTAGTTTGGTATTTAATTATTGATAAATTTATCCAGTGTAATGCCTTAGGCGTTAAAGAAACTAGGCGCCAAGGAAGTGACATTGCTAGTTCATCGCACTTCTGATTTAAACCTTAAATAATTCATTATTATAAAGAGATAACAACTTTCCAAGAGCTATTTTGATATTTTCGTTGTGTCAGATCAGTTTGATGAATGTTTGAAGGTACAGCCTTGTATATTTAATTATTATTTACATCGGAAGATTTTATCTGAAGGATTAGTTTAGTCATTATTTAATAATGGTTTAACATATTAAACTGGTTATTATCGGCATTTTTTATATAACTTTCTTGTATCCGAGGAATTAAAACCTTTATTTCCTAATTTAAGATCCTTCAAGACATTTAAAGTTCTGGTGCAATCTGAGTGTAAAATAAAAAAGAAATTAAAGGAAATTATAAGAAAGCAAGAATTATGCTTGTTTGACCAATAAATCATGTTATTCCTTTATATTTTGAAGTTAAATGATAAATAAACCTAACCGTAAATACCAATTTTCAAAATTAATTAGTCACTGATGCAATTTGTGAATTAAAAAGAATGTCATGATGTTTCTTTATATTGGTGTTTCCTGAAACCCATTTAATATTATTAAGTCTACTGAAATAGAATAGATCATTATGCTAATACAAAATCATCTGCTATAAATGAAAATAAGAAAAAATTCCAAGGAGTTTAATGCTTAAAGACCCTTTTTTAAAAATTGCATAAAATTCTACTTTTAGGAGATAATGAGTTCGTATAATATTTTTTTATTTATTGAAATTTAAGTGCGTAATAAACACAAAAATATTTTACGCAATAAACTAAAAACAAAAATTTTTTTTCTAACCAATAAACAGTTCAACAATCTTAGAAGGCCATAATCAATTGCTTATAATATAAAAACATTAGGCCTAATGGCACCTCTGCTTCTTTTTTATCCTTTAATAATATGTTCATATACAGTAAATAATAATTAAACAATGACGATATTCTTACACTTTGTACATAACATAGCAAAAACCCACCTTCGTTTAGTTCAACGACCCTGGGTTTATCTAAAACGGTGCCACTACTAAAATATAATTGCAATGACGTTAAAAAATTAGGGTATAATAAATCTATCCTATCGCAATCAATTATTAACCTTAAGTTCAATAACCTTATATTATGCATTTTTTGGAAAATGTATGTGCTTATGTGACGACTTGTTAGGAAATATCAGGTGATATCCGAGTGGGTACTTGCAGGATCTACCCACTTGATATTTCATTAAGAAGGTCATGACGGTTAAGTTTTTTTAGGTTATCGTAAAAGACTGTCGAGTCACGATGTCTTTGACGTGTCTGGAGACTTAGAAGGTGAGGTTCAGTTTAAAAATCCTGGTACATTCTAATTTTTTTTGACGGATTTTTACCGACAAAAAACCCCCTCCAAGAAGAGCAAAGTAGGATTTCTTTAAACTGTACTTCAAGAAGGTGATCATAGAAGAGATAGGTCCGCTATCTCTCTTAGGAAAAACAGTTTCCACTACCTGGAAGTGTTAAGTCTTTATTACAGGCAACTGGAGAGTTGAACAATTAAATTTCCCCATAAACTTTAAATAAAAAATAACTGCAACTGCCTGAAAGCATTTTCTATGTATTGCAGAGAGTTGGGCGCGTAAATCGTCTGCTTTACTCAGAAACTTTAAAGGAAAAATAACTTTTTGACTGCCTGGAAAAGTAAAGTCTTTATATCAGGCAATTAAAGGATTGAATTTACAAATTTCCGCAAAAACTTTAAATAGAGAATAATTGCGATAACTTAGAAGATTAGTTTCCTCTTTATTTTAGGCAGCTGTATATGTCAGTCGTCTGTTGTCCTCAGAAACTTAAAAGGAAAAATAACTTTGACTGCCTGAAAAAGTATAATCTTTACTCTAGGTAACTGGATCGTTAAATTTTTAAATTTTCCTTGAATCTTTAAATATAAAAAAAACTGCAACTGCCTGGAAGAAAAATTCTCTTGTTGTTTCAAGCAGTTGGACACGCCTGTCGTCTGTTTTCCTTAGAACCTTTAAAGAAAAAACAACTGCAACTGCATGGAAGAATTTGCTTTTTATTTCAGGCAGTTGGATACGTCGGTCGTCTGTTTTCCTTAGAAACCTCCAAGGAAAAATAACTTTGACTGCCTCGAAGAGTTTAGTCGTTATTCCAGGCAACTGGATGGCTAAATTTTAAAATTTTCTCAAAAATTTTAATTGGAAAATAACTGCTACTGCCTGGAAGATTTTTCTTTTTATTTCAGATAGCTGGACAGTTAAATTCTTAAATTTCCTCAGAAATTTTAAATAACAAATAACTGCAACTGTCTACAAGAAAAAAAAAGAAAAAATATTTTTGACTGCCTGGAATAGTTTAGTCTGTATTTAAGGCAACTAGCCGGCTAAATTTTTAAATTTTCTTAAAAACTTTAATTAAAAAATAACTGCATCTGCCTAAAAGAATTTTCTCTTTATTTCAGGCAACTGGACAGTTGAATTCCTAAATTTCCTCAGAAACTTTTAATAACAAATAACTGCATCTGTCTACAAGAGTTTTCTCTTTATTTCAGATAGTTAAATACGTCGATCGTCTGTTTTCCTTAGGAACTTGAAGGAAAAAATATTTTTGACTGCCTGGAAGAGTTTAGTCATTATTCCAGGCAACTGGACAGTTATATTTTTAAATTTCCTCAGAAACGTTAAATAACAAATAACTGCAACTATCTACAAGAGTTTTCTCTTTATTTTAGGCAATTAGATACGTCGATCGTCTGTTTCTCTTAGGAACTTTAAAGGAAAAATTATTTTGACTGCCTGGAAGAGTTTAGTCATTATTCCAGGCAATTGGACGGCTAAATTTTCAAATTTTCCCAAAACTTGAATTAGAAAAAAACTGCTACTGCCTGAGAGGAAAACAGAACATTGACGAATTCACGTTGATGTTCTGTTTTCCTCAGAAACTTTAAAGGAAAAATAATTCCCACTCCCTGGAAGAGTTTAATTTTGACTCCCAGCATTAACACTTAAGTATTTAATTTTTCCTGTAAACTTTAAACAAAAATCAAATGCTACTGTCTGGAAGAATTTCCTTTTTTTTGCAATTGGACTATAATTATCTAGTTTTCCGAGAAACTTGAAATGAAAAACAAATTCCAACTTTCTACAAGAGTTTTCTGTTTATTTTAGGCAGTTGGATACGTCGATCGTCTGTTTTCCTTAAAAACTTTAAAGAAAAAATATTTTTAACTGGCTGGAATAGTTCAGTCTTTATTTCAGGCAATTAAACGGCTAAATTTTTAATTTTTTCCAAAACTTGAATTAGAAAAAAACTGCTACTGCCTGGAAGAATTTTCTCTTTATTTCAGGCAACTGGACAGTTGAATTCTTAAATTTCCTGAGAAACTTTAAATAACAAATAACTGCAACTATCTACAAGAATTTTCTCTTTAGTGCAGGCAGTTGGATACGTCGATCGTCTGTTTTTGTTAGGAACTTTAAAGGAAAAATTATTTTGACTGCCTGGTATAGTTTAGTCGTTATTCCAGACAACTGGGTGGCTAATTTTTAAAATTTTCCCAAAAACTTTAACAAGAAAATAACTGCTACTGCCTGGAAGAATTTTCTTTTTATTTCAGGCAACTGGACAGTTGCATTCTTAAATTTCCTCAGAAATTTTAAATAACAAATAACTGCAACTATCTACAAGAATTTTCTCTTTATTTCAGGCAGTTGAATACGTCGATCGTCTGTTTTCCTTAGGAAATTTAAAGGAAAAATTATTTTGACTGCCTGGAAGAGTTTGATCTTTATTCCAGCCAACTAGACAGTTGAATTCTTAAATTTCCTGAGAAAATTTAAATAACAAATAACTGCAACTGTCTATAAGAATTTTTTGACTGCCTGGAAGAGTTTAGTCATTATTTCAGGCAATTGGATGGCTAAATTTTCAATTCTGACTGCCTGGAAGAGTTTAGTCATTATTCCAGGCAACTGGATAGCTAAATTTTAAAATTTTCCCAAAACTTGAATTCAAAAAAAACTGCTACTGACTGAAAGAATTTTCTCTTTATTTCAGGCAACTGGACAGTTGAATTCTTAAATTACCTGAGAAACTTTAAATAACAAATAACTGCAACTATCTATAAGAATTTTCTCTTTAGTTCAGGCAGTTGGGTACGTCGATCGTCTGTTTTCTTTAGGAATTTTAAAGGAAAAATTATGACTGCCTGCAAGATTTTGATCTTCATTCCAGACAACTGGACAGTTGCATTCTTAAATTTCCTTACAATCTTCGAATAACAAAATAACTGCAACTATCTACAAGAGTTTTCTCTTTATTTCAGGTAGTTAGATACGTCGATCCTGTTTTCCTTAGGAACTTTAAAGGAAAAATAATGTTGACTGCCTGGAAGCGTTTAGCCGTTATTCCAGGCAACGGGACGGCTAAATTTTCAAATTTTCCCAAAAATTTTATTATTTAAAAAATAAGTGCACCTGCCTGAAAGAATTTTCTCTTTATTTCAGGCAACTGGACAGTTGCATTTTTAAATTTCCTCAGAAACTTTAAATAACAAATAACTGCAACTGTCTACAAGAATTTTTTTTTAATTCCAGACACGTCAATCATCTGCTTTCCATAGAAACTTTAAGAGCAAAATAATTTCGACTGCCTAGAAGAGTTTAGAAAATATTCCAGGTAGATCGACAGTTAAATTTTTGAACTTCTCCAGAAACTTGAAATAAAATATAACTTTAACTATCTGGAAAAATTTAGTCCCAAAAAATGTTTTTCTTTACTTCAAGCCAAGTTTTGAATTGAAATTTTGATAATTTCAATTAGGGTAAATTATTGACAGTGGATCAGGGATTTAATGACTCTTCTTACAGTGGACACATTATTCAAGATTGCAATAGAAAATCATGTTTTTTTGTAAAAAGTAACTTAGTTATTTAGTTTTATCAGATTTATTCATATAAACATTGTATTTTGACATATTTATGCGGATATATGAAGAACTTCACTCAGCTAATAAATAAAAGTATTCATTTATTGGAAAAAAACTTTTAAAGAATACTAAGTTCTTAGCATATTTCTATAAATATAGTTTCACCAAGACATTTCAGTCTCATCCATTATGCTCATCACCAGCTAATTAAGATAGGCAATATGGTTGTCTGATGAGTGTGCTTATCTGAGTATGAGACATATTTAGTGATTTTTTATAAATTGACACATTATTGAAAATAGTATTGGAAAATCAGGTGCGTTTTTAAAAAGTAATTTCGCTAACTATCTAGAAGACTTTTAGCTCCTTTATTTAAATAAACTATGGACGTTTCACTAAATCTGGGATAAAGGACAAAACTGTTAGTCATTAAAGTAAATGGTATCTTGATCATGCAGTATGCGAATGACACAGTTTTGATAGAAGGCAATATGATTGACTTTTAAAGCTTCTTTCTAGACGTAGACAACAACCTGGAAAAGTTAGAATTCCTAGTAATCATCCGCGAATTAAATGAGTTCCAGGATCCCAAAATCTTATGCGATAGTAAAGGCAGACAACGAGTAAAAAAGTTTAACCATCTAGAAACTTGGATATGAGAAGATTATTCTTCAGACGTAGAACTCAAATGCACGATAGAAAAAGTGAGGATCTCATTCATGAGACTCAAAAACGTCTGTACAAACTCTGACACTAACCTTAATTTCAGAATGAGATTTACAAATTGTTACTATGGTACTATTGTATAGTATGGAAAGCTGGACATTGAAGGGTAGTACAGTAAATAGGCTGGAAGCATTTGAAATATGGATTTATCAAAGAATTTTCCATAGAAGTCCCATGGACAGCAAAAAAAATAAACGAATACTCAACAGAATAAAACGCAGGAAAACTAACTTGTTTTCAAAAGATTTTTCGCATTTTTTCATTACAAAGTCGAGATGTTAAGGGGACTATTATTGACGTTTTACTGGATCTATCTATAATAGATGATTTCAATATTTTGCTTCCAGTCGACGCATTATACAAAAAGATCACAATTAGACATCAGAGTAATTGGCACATAGATCAACAATGCACAGATGACACAGTCGTAACATTAAATAATATGAATGACCTCCTAGATGTAGTTGGAATGCACGGCCCACTTATAAGAATTACCATGAACATAAAAGAAACGCAAATAAGATTAGAGCAGATTAGAGTTTTAGAATGCGAAACTGTAATACGATATTAAAGATATAGAACAGTAAAAAAGTCTTGATTATGTGAAAATAGATTTTCAGAAAAATGTTACGTACTATTGAATGGTATCGAAAACTGAACATTAAAAGTTAGGACAGTGAATAGGCTAAAAGCGTTTAAAATATGGATCTACACAAGAATCTTGAAATTCTCATGGATAACAAGAAAAACCAACGAGGAAATTTTAAGGATGATAGAAGGAGAACGCGAATTGTTGGGCACGGAAAAACACAAGAAAACAGCGTTTCTAGGTTACGTGTTTTACCATAAAAGGTACAAGTTATTCCAACTATTATTAGATGGAATAATGAAGGAGGCTTAGGCAGAAAGAATCCCACAGTATCAAATTTTGGACGGAAACAAGAATCACAGGAAAATTAAATGGCACCACCAAAGATATTGAAAAATGGTCAGACACAGAAGTGATTCCAAATATCTATTAATAGATATTAGCAGAAGAAGAAAAAGAAGAAGAGAAAGAACAAATTTTTTAATCTTAATAAGGATCGTAATAAGAATTTATGTTATTTTATGGAAACTAACTTGTCTTTCAGAAATAATCAAAATTTTTAATTACGAAGGCAATGCGTGGATTGAAAATAATAAGAATACTTTTTTGCTGCTTTCGTTAAAGATATTATTGACCTTAAACTGGATATGGGATAGATTTGATGATTTTTCTTTCAGCCAAAAAATTAAGGTTTGCAAGAAAGGTCAATCCTATGCTTTTGCTCTTCTTTCAAAAGAACTCTCTTAATTTGATGTTTTTATTTATGTGCATTGGCTGGATTGGAAACGAGCTAAATGCCTGGATAATTTTTAAGGTCTTTTTATTGAAGTTTCTCTGGATCGAAAATGATAATAAAGCTGGAATAAGCTAGATGATTTCTGTTTCAGTTAGCTCTTCTATACTAAATTAAAAATTGCAAGAAAAGCCAATGAGGTTTTGCTCTATATATTTCAAAAGTCCGTCCCATAACTTCTATATTTTTATTTATGAAAATAAGTTCTAATATTAATGGAAACAAACTGAATATCTGTGAATATTTCAAGCTTTTTTGGTAAAGGAGCTTTTGAAGTTTTTCTAAATCAATGGGACAAACTTGATAATTTTTCTTTCAGATGACACAAAATTAACAATTCCAAGAGAAGTCAATGAGTTTCTGCTCTATTTTGAAAGCAAGTTCTTTAGGCTGCATATTTCTATTTATAGGGATATGCTTGAATTTTAATAGAAATGAGCTGTATATCTGGAAAATCTTCATGCTCAGTTCTTAAATATTATTTGGATCAAAAAAAGAGTCCAACTAAAAAACTAATAAATTTCTTGTCTTTGAAAAATTGTACGTAAAAAAATGCCAATTAAAAAAACATGTGAACCAGCGAACTATGACTGAAGATCAATTAAGTAATGGGGAAATTCGTACAAACGCAATGATGACATAAATCCGCAATAAAATGGCACAAATAACCAAAACATCGATAAAGGTTATCAATGGTTTAACCGAAGCGACATGCCTACAAACGAAAAATCTCAAAATTGACCCTCACGTGGAAGATCCACGTGAGGGAGGTAACGCTTTTGACATCATACTCTAAAATTCCACATTGTTTTTACCCTCATTGTTTATACGGTCAACAGGCGATAAGAAGTGTGTTATTTGGTTATTATGTCATCTTTGCTGTTACACTTATTATAATTGCAACTAATTAGTTGATATTTTATCAGAAATTGTACATATTTGGTCAATTTCGTGGGGCCCCGAATACACTATAACCCACCCAAATGACGCAGCGCATATAATATATACCTACTAACCTTGACATTTTTTAGCTCGTTTTTTCTCGTGTTTATCCGTCTGAGTTACGAAATGCATTGTACATTAATTTATTATAAATCTTCTTAAAATTCCCAAAAAAAAACTGTCAAGGTTAACGATGATGGGACTTTAATTCAAAACGTAATAATATAAAACTTGCAAGTTTTTTTTTTATGCATAATGGAAACGTGATTGTTTTTTTATTTAAATTGAGTTAATTAATAATAAATGCACTTGGGTTATTGATTTTTCGGTTTGGGAGCTTGGATAGAGGTCTAATGCAATAATTACGTTAAATATAAAGAAAACATTAATGTGCATTTTAAATTCAATATTAACAAAAAAAAAAACACTTTTTAGAGCTTTAGAAAATGGTAGTATCAAATCTTAAAAATTCCAAAAACCTCTAGAGATATTCCAAAAAAGCAATACACGTATTTTATCTTCACACATGTTTCTTAGACCGCAGAATAATTCTAAGTTTCTTGCTCATAATGTTGACCTATATCAAGCAGTTTCCATGTAGAATTTTCTCTTCTAGTAAGTCATTTTTCAATATACAAAATGTCTGTGTGTTTATACTCATTTTTGTCATGTAAAATATTGACCAATTTGCCCTTCGTTACGACCTGTATTGCAAAGCAATCCACCTTTTCGTTCCCTTTCCATAGAAAGGAAGAAAGTTTTATTGCTGTAGTAAGCATATTTAAAATTTCTGGAATAAGGCTTAGGGAGATTAGACTAAGGAGCTTAATGTGTCAGTTATGTTATTATTATAAATTTATCCTAATTTAAATTATGTTCGTCTTTGATCCCTTCCTTACTAGCCAGGAGTGTACAGAAAACCGATGTAACTGCGCTCAATTTTAATATTATTAAAAATTCTTTTAATTACACCGTCGCTACTACACCTGCTGATGTTTTAGAGCTATCTGAATTGATCTGGACCGATGAATGGAAATGATTGTGTATTACATTATTAAATTTAGCTCTAATAATAATCTTTATTAATGGTGTCAATTCAGGGTATACAGGAGATTTTTTGAATGCCAGTTGAATCTAAGTGCTTGGTGTTGAATAAAGTATGTCAAAGAGTTTATAGATAACGTGAATAAGGATATGCTGAATATGTCAAAAGTATTAGAGAAACAAATTTGAAGGCATATGTTTGCAAATTGAAAAATCTAAAAGTGAATGATGACCCACCAGATTCAATTGTAATATAACAATTTATTTCCAATTAATATCATATGCTTGACTGATGTCCAGAGAACAAGTTAACAAACATGTGTTTCTATTGTACCAAGGAGTCCTGAATATCTATCATAAGACCTACCAAGTAGTCTATTGTAGTCCTGCGTTAACGAAAATTTTGCTGGTGTTAGATCAACAAGTCCTTTGGTTCTAATAATAAGACGATGTTAACCATTGTTTCTAGGATTTTACATTTATGATTTGTTGTTGATATAGCTATCTATCTGGTTTTTGCCATTTCATAGTTTATCGGACCTAGAGTAGCAAGGCTACAGCTATTTGGAAAAAATATTTTCCTTTCAAATTAAATTAGAAAACTCTATGATAAGTTCCAGGAATTTATTTAAAAGATATTATGAGAATAGGAATTCCGTCGAACTTGGCTCCTAAAGTTCTAGCTACCTTAATGGATTTTCTTAGTTATTTTATAAAAAATTTAAGATTTTATAATAATAATGGGTTATCCATTTTATGCTTGGGAAAGTAAAGTTAAATAAAACACACAAGATATTCAGAGGAAGACGAAATTTTTATTTTGTTTTATAGATTGAATCATTCCATTATATGTAAAACACAATATCATTTAAATGAGGTCTACGGCGGGATCTCTGAAAAACTTCAATCCTTTTAAGAAAATATTCAATCACTTTTCGGTACATTTCAGGTGATATCTCGGCTAGAACTTCACGAATGTTGGCTTAAAGTTCTTGAAGAGTTTGAGGGTTATTGGCGTAGACACGATCTCTCGCATAGCCCCACAAAAAAAATCCAAAGGTGTGAGATCACAGGATCTTGGGGGCCAATAGATATCATCTAATCATGAAATTAAACGTCCTGGAAACTCGGAAAAGAGCTCGGTTGGCCTGTGTTGTGTGACTTTTGGCCCCGTCCTGTTGGAACCACATGTCTTCCAGATCTTCTTATTCGATTTTTCTCCAAAAATAATTGGTCAACATGCTTCCATACCGCTCAGAGTTTACTGTTAAGGCTCTCCCACGATTGTTTTCAAAAAAATACGGACCAATGCACACCATACAGTTAATTTTTTCAGGATGCAAAGGCCATTCTATGATCACTTGAGGATTTTCAGAATTCCATATGCGGCAATTCTGTTTATTTACGTAGCCACACAGCGTAAAATGAGCCTCATCACTGACGAAAATTCTGCTCGAAAAATGAGCATCAGCAGCTTATTGTTGAAGCACCCAATTTCCGAATGTTTTGCGTTGTCCATGATCTGTAGGCTTAAGTTCTTGAGTGAGTTGGACTTTGTACGGATGGAGCTGTAAATCCAAATTGAAAACTCGCCACAGTGAGCCGTAAGACAAACCCAAATTTGGGCACGCCGAGGAATTGACAAATTTGGGTCTTCCTCCACACTTTGAGCCACAGCAGCGATATTTTCAGCTCAACTGATGCACGTGCCTGACAATATCAGTAACCGATCCAGTCTCTTCAAATTTTCTTACTGTGTTCGAAATTGTTGCTCTGTAGGACGATTATGTCGACCGTAATCAGCTCGTAAAGCTCTAAACGTTGACACAGGAGAATCACCATTTTTATAGAACAATTTAATAATTTTAGTACGTTGTTAGACTATTAAACGATCCATATTTATAAATGGCAAACTTTCAACTAAAAAAAACCGCTTCACATGACGTTTATTTTTGACAGGTGTCAAACGGCAGGGTTTTAATTAGCATAAGTACTAGCCAACCTCGAATTCGATAACCCGCTATATCCTAAGTACATAAGTGATTTGTATATTTTCACTTTTAATCTTATATTGCATGAAACTATTAAGTTTTTAAGTTGTATTTCATGAATTTACTTCATAATAAATAGCAAATACTTTAGTTAATAGGGTTTTATCCGTGACCCATAAACCAGAAGGTCATTGCTCTTGGAGGCGTTTAGTGATGCAGTAAAATTCCTCCAAGAAGACATTTTCGCTTGTTTTATTATTCTTTTTGTTAATGTTTCTTGTTTTTTTTTAATTAATAAATTTTTCAGGTGATTTAGTGCAGATTTCGTTTTTTTGATTCCTATTTTACATTCCTGGATCCACCACGAAACTGGAGATTTGTTTTGTGAAAATGATGTTTATTAGAGATTAAAATATTAGCAGCAGATAGTATTTCTATTTTAATAACATTTAGCAAAATATTTATATCCGTTAAGCTAATATGTAACAAAAAAAATTTTCAGTCATCTTTCTTTAGGTTTTCTTCCTTTATTGTTTCAGTGCCAGATGTATTTAAATTATTGTGCCTTAAAATAATTAAATAGTGCTAACTTACTATATCTTCTAGGCTGTCCCATTATAAATCTAATGCTGTTTAAGCGCTAGATCAGGAAAGGTAGAAGTGGATCCTATTATAGAACTTATTTATGTTAAGCATTTTTTATTGACTAGACTGTATTTTTTCAGTAATTAACAATAATAAACCCCAGAGAGTACCAAAGTTAGAAATGGGTGAGGAATTTGTGAGATGAGATTACTAAAGTCTTCTTCTTTGACTTGAATAGCAGGATATAGACAGCATATTGAGTTAAGTGATTTTAAGAACATGGAGGTGATAACTATTTCTAAGCTTAAGTTTAAACTTACTTTTATATTTTTAGGACTGATGAATGTATATGATGAATGTTCTGCATTAGTTCTATTTAATAGATGAATATTGTAATAATTTAGACCTAAAAAAGAAATATTTTTGAAATTAGTTCCTGATAGAAATAAGATGAATAATTTATTGAAATACTATATTATGTCTTTTCTTTTTTCAATCAACTAAAGTCATCAATTCCCTACAGGTAAATCAACTTTTTCATCTGTTAGGGCAAAACGAATTTTCCGTGTTTTCTAGGCATCTGGAACTCTTTGTATTTTAAAATGATAATGATAAAGAAGAAGAAAAAGAAGAACTCAGATATACTTAGGAATTTTTGTTTAGGCAATTAAATGATCATTTAAGATCATCAATTTAATGCAGTTTTCAAGTCAACTTTGAAGTCCGGTAAATCAAAAAGGAATTTTCTCTTTTTTTCCAAGCAACTAGAATATTTGCAAAATAATAATAACAAAAATATTTAAAAAAAGGAAAATGAAAAACAAGGTTATGCCTAAGTGTTTTTATATAAGCATTTAATGTAATTAATTAAAATCATGAACTCCATGCAGTCAAATCAATTTTTGCATCTGTATGGCAAATGGAATTTTCTGTTTTTCTAAATAACTGGAATTATTTATGTCTCCATATAATTATGTTAATAATGACAGAGAAAAAGATAATTAAGAAGAAGCGACAGATGCTAAAGAGAGTTGTTTCAGGAAAGTAATAGATCAATTAAAATTATTGAAAAGCTGAACAATTATTACACTTATTGAGAAGCTGCTTAAACTCGCTTAATATCTTTTCTGACTTCAAATAGCATCCAGGGATTCACTTTGCCTTCAAGGAAAACTCAAACACAAGTGATGCTATTTATATTGTCTGAGTAAGCCTTATCTCCAGATAAATACTATTATGGTTTTGCTCTTATTTTAAGGATCATTGACAGCGAGTGTTCTCCGCCTCCATAACCAGCTCTTTCATGTCATAAAAGAATTAACATTACTGGACATATTTAGGACTAACTTAAAAAGATCTCACTACAGTTTCTTGTATTTCTTTGTTTTAATAGTTTTTTCTTCCAATTTTTTTGTTACTTGTTTTAATTAAATGTTTTCAGTGGTACACGTGATACATGTATTGTATATTCATTTTTATTTTTGTTTTGTTGTATTGTTCTAATTATATGTAATTGTATTAATTACACCTATTTTTGGCAATGTATATTTACCTGTTATCAGTTTAAAATTTAATTACTTATTTTGTCTGTTTTAATTTCCTCCGGATCTATGTATCTATTTATTGTATTCTGTGTAATACTTGTGTAATACTATTTCCATTTACCTTGTTATTTGGATTTTATATATTGTAAAACAATAAAGTAATATCTGACTTGGACGTATCTATTTCAATCAATCAATGAAAGTCATTAATTCTATGCAGTTAAATCATTTCTTAGACCTATTAAATGAAAGAGAAATTTTCTGTTTTTTTCAAATACGGATTACTATACGACACATGTTGCTTTGGTATATGGTTCTCTTACTGACGAAAATATGTTATTGAATTAGGTGTATAAAATTTATTGTTACTGTTATATGTATTTTTATTTTTATAAATTTTTGGGGAAATTATTGGTTTTTGTATGTAGCTATTTATGCTTAAAAATATTTATAAATAATATTTATTTTATCAAATGAGAATAATAATAATAATGATAGAGAAAAACAACATGAAGAGGTTAACATTTGTAGTAGTGAGTATGTTAGCAGTTCTGCATGTTTCCTCGCTTAGGTACTTGATTATTTTTTCTTTATTTGTGTTTGTCAATATTAATAATTTATTGTTATTTAGTTATTATGGCAGTTTTAAATTTAAATTTGAAGTAAGAGT
This sequence comes from Anthonomus grandis grandis, assembly GCF_022605725.1. Taxonomy (NCBI): domain Eukaryota; kingdom Metazoa; phylum Arthropoda; class Insecta; order Coleoptera; family Curculionidae; genus Anthonomus; species Anthonomus grandis. Next base: position 21,103,197 of record NC_065556.1, on the reverse strand, counting down.
CGCTGAGGAGATTTAGCTTTTAAAGAAGTTAAAGATAAATTAAAATTGTCTATGCTGTTTAATCAACATTTAAATAAGTAAAAAAAAATAAATTTTTGTTTTTTTCTTACTTTTGTCACTTTTCTTACAACAATTTTTAGGAAATTTATGCAAAAATTGTCCTTATCTGAGCATTTTGTCTCTTTTATTAAAAATGTTTTTAAGGTTTTCTAGTTGTTCTGGAGAAACCGTTTATGTTGAACGGTTAAAAATAGAATTTTTGATATTCTTTCGTAGTGGAACTAAATGGTTAAAGAAGATCAGAAATAAAAAAAATGGAAGTTGAGATAATTGGATAAAAGCATTTTATTCGAAAATATAGAGAATTAAAAAAAATGATGATAAGCTAACGTTTTGCTCTAGTTCCATAGAAAAAACACATTAAATTTAAAGACAACTACGCTATTGGGAAGACTCTGGATAAGCTTAATGTTTAAAAGAGTATTTTGAGAGATGTAAAAAAAAACTAAATATCCAGAAGGAATTTTTTTTAATTGGAATTCTTAGAGTCTTTCTGAATCAAAAAAAATTCAAATAGTTCTACTTTACTATTAGTTTCAATTAAAGAGAATTCCGTTAAAATCAATTTAACGTTAAATTTAAGCCGAACTTATGGTAGAACCTCCCACTTACCGAAAGCAAAAAAAAAACCATCCAAGGTTAACCGTTTTGTTTTTGTTGCTTGTCAACTGTTAAAATGTCTAAAAGTATAAATTATAATAACGCCGGACATCATGATAATTTGTTTTAAGATTCAATGGGAATTAGATACCCATTGCGTCCAACTGTGAATAGAATGTTAACGAAATGCACAAAGAAAAATAAGATTGTTTGCCGAATGTCAAGGTTGGTGTGTAGCCGTCAAGGTGTTACGTCTCTTAGTAGTTTCTTTAACGTTCACTTTTAAATTTTGAAAAAAAAATGTTTGACCAAGTTTTTGGGTATGGAAATTACTACTGTAATATCTCTCTTTCTTCTTCATACGGATGTTAATTTAGAAGAACTTATTAGGATGACCAAACAGTTCAAATGTGAAAAGAGATACTATTCGATAGAGAGAAAAAGTAAAAACCCTAAATCTAGGTCTAATTTTTTTTATATGTATCAAATATTACATGTTTTGCTTAAAAAAGCATCATCAGACCTTAGAAACTAGTCATAACGCTCATAAGGTCTGATGATGCTTTTTTAAGCATATAAAAAAAATGAGACTGAGACTTAGGGTTTTTCTTTTGTATTTTTTTCTCTACTTACGTAGGTCTCTTTGAGATAATGGGCGAGTTCTCTTAATTCTATTGGTTAGAGATCTAAATGAGAATAACTTATTTTCTTAAGTCAAGAATAATATTTAAAGTTCTCATCTGGAAAACAATTTGTGTAGAACAATTCAAGTACTACTGCGAAAACAATGCAACAAATGAATAAAAAATGGAGAGTATTGATAAAATCTGAAGATATGAATTCGATAGAAAATTTTGAAAGTCCCCTACGGAAGGTTATTGACCAAGAAGGTCTTTAGAAAAATCTCGAAGATATACCGTTATCTTAGACAATTTAATTTGTCTAGGAAAACCCATGAGGGAGTCAAAAGGGCCGAAAAATTTTGGGTTCAATGGACTTAAGGCAAACGTTGAGTGTTCCGTATTAGGGATCCTGACAGAGATGGACTTGGCTTATCTTCTTATTTATACTTAAATATTATTGTATAAGAATTTTTGATATTCTAGGCGACAATACTCAAGACTAATTATTATTAGACTCAGCTCTTTTAATAAAAATAGATAATACAAAATACAAAAGAGACAGACCTAATACAAAAAGCGGTTTGGTAATGATAAAGTTACAGGGATTTCAATTATTAGAAAATGCTAGAAAACAATGTTACATCTAAATAAATTCTCTTAGAAAAATCATATTTTTTATGTACTATCCTCAAGTTAAGCTCCAAGGCAGTAACATTAATTCCTGCTATTTTTTTTATCTCTTACCTACTTAAAAAATTATGTTTGTTCATCATGTTTCTTCCGGACTTTCAAAGCCAATATCATTTACTAATTCTCTTTATGTTGATACTATTACCAATCCTAATTTTATCTTAATAGTACACTTAAACAACAAAGAACTTAGCCCTGACCTGAAGTGAAATTGAAGGGAAACGACCCTTACGCATCAGAAATTTATATCGAGGAATTCTAAGAAAATTGCTAAATAGGATCACTGAACTTTGGAGCGACCCACTGGGCGCATTTTGACCATATTTTATCTATTTAAGGAATTTCGTCAGGGTTTCAGGTATATTTTTGGAAAAAATACGAAATATATATATTTTGTGAGAAGAATTATAATGGAGATTCTGAGCAAACCGACGAAAAAAAAACAAACTCTTGCAATCATAGGATCGAGTGTAGAGACCGGAAGCAGAAGAAGAAGAAGAAGAACAATCAGAACTTGAAGTAGATGCATAAGAAGGTGTAGATGGAAAAAGAGAAACAGCATTATATGTGGAACTAGAAGTAGATTCAGAGGCAGAACAACAAGAATTGCATCATAAAGCTACAGCGGTTGAGCTGTTATTTTTTGAGAAAAAAATTATTCTGTTGAAATACTTAAAGAACATTCTCATACAACAAATACAAGCTCTTATTAAATATATAGTGCATCCCAAAAGTTATGTCTAAATTCATTTAAAATTCAGGGGTGTGTTCGAAAAAAAAACGCTCGGACCCGTCGATTTTTATTTCAAGTTGCGCACTTTTGTACGTGAAGTTTGTATATATAGGGTTGCTCAAAAATAAATTACGACCGGCAACTTAATTTTTTCAAATAAAAGCACCTTTTTTAATTTCATTTTTGAATTTCGCGTGGAATTCTACGTATATTTCATGCATCATGTCCTATACCTAAAGTCAACAGTTATCGAAAAAAAGACGACCAAACATTATTATTGAAGTTCACCTTACGAGTCACCTTATCTCTGAGAATTTTTATACAGAGCAAAATTCCATTCATTCGTATTTTTTTATTGTTGGCTAGTGACCGTGTATTGTCATCGGAACTGTATGACAGTTGGACGCCAAACAAATATTGTCAAGTGTGAAGTGTACGAGCAAAGTTGTGGTTTTCACAATAGTAAAGTGAACGGAACGAGAAAAAATAGAAACTCTGTGCATGGTTGGGTTTGGTGATACGTACTCAAAGAGAAGCTGGTCAATTATTCAATGAAATCCATCCTGATGGTCCTCCGATATGTCAAAAGGTGGTGAGTAGAATAAAGGCTAAATTTAGAGAATTTGGTAATGTTAGAGATGTGCCGATCTGGATTGTTTGCGAAATCTGGTTGTCCTGCTTGAGATTAAAATGAACTTGACGTTTTGCTTTCTTTGGAAGAAAATCCATGCACTCCTCTATCGCAGATTTAAATTTACACATGGCGAAATCTATAGTTCACCGAATAGTTAAAAAGCACAAATGTCACCCCTACAAGTTATTCCTGTGCAAGAGTTATTTGATGACGATTTCGATAGGCGAAATGAGTTTTGTGAACGCTTACAAAACATGTGCAATCTAAATAATAATTTAGTAACAGATATTATTTTTTCCGATGAAGCCACGTTCTGTTTGAATGGTAGTGTGAACAGACAAAATTATCGATATTGAACAACAGAAAATCTGCATTGAATGATGGAGGTAAACACCCAGTACCCTTAAAAACTAAATGTGTGGTGTGGAATAGTGCGCGGAAGAGTAATAGGTCCCTTTTTCTTTGAACATACTTTAACGGGACAAGTGTATCTCAATTTTCTCCAATTTGAATTAGTTCCAGCATTACTAGCTTTATTTCCAAATCCATTGGACCCATACTATCCTAACGAAGAACTAATTTTCCAGCAAGATGGCGCTCCTCCGCACTATGCTGCCACTGTGCGTACATTTTTGGATGAAATCTTTCCCAAACGGTGGATAGGAAGGAGAGGACCCAACGAATGGCCTGCTAGGTCGCCTGACCTAACATCAATAAACTTTTTTTGGTGGGGATATCTCAAGTCGAAGGTATTTGTCAATAGGCCAAATAATCTAGACGACTTGAAAGGCAGAATTTGCAGAGAAGTGCGCGCCATAACTCCGGAAATGATTGAAAATGTGCAACGAGACTTTATTGATCGCCTTGGATATTGTCAAGCCGTGAATGGCAACCATTTTGAACATTTAACTTAATTTTTGTTCTTTTTTTATTTGTTACATGAATCGTCTTTTTTTTTGATAACTGTTGACTTTAGGTATAAGACATAATGCATGAAACATACGTAGAATTCCACGCGAAATTTAAAGATGAAATAAAAAAAGGTGCTTTCATTTGAAAAAATTAAGTATTTATTTTTGAGCAACCCTGTATATACAAACTTCACGTACAAAAATGCGCAACTTGAAATAAAAATCGACGGATCCGAGCGTTTTTTTTCGCAGACACTCCTGAATTTTAAATGAATTTAGACATAACTTTTGGGATGCCATGTATTTGATTATATGTAAAAAAAGTAGATTGTAACCAAATTACAATGATAACAAAAATATGAAATCAAAAAAATCTTTACATAATTTTTAAATTAAAAGTAGAAATAGAAGCAAACGTAGAAATGACAAAAAAGTAGTAGATGTAGAATCATTATTGACATGATTACATTATAAAACTAAAGCTTTTTTATTAAAAATAGTACCTCGTGTTAATCAAATTAAATCTTCAGAAAATGTATCAACATTGTGACACAAGTATATTTAAAGCCTACAGATTTATCAGTTTATTGATCACTGAGTACTCTTATATGAGCTTTGACCCTGGCTCATGTCCAACTAAAAAAATATAAATAACTCAACAGTAAGATTTCAAGATTAATTCTACATACAGAAGGTTAGTGATACTAACTGACCCCTATAGCTCTAGTAGCTTACACCACTAAAGGGTACTACATTCAAGGATATGAATATTGCAATTATCTGAATAAGAGATCAAGCTTAAAGCAGTTTAAATATGCCAGGACATCATGCCTATGAAACTGTATTTAGGAATCACTCTCAGGAATATTCTATGTTGGAATATGCGTTACATTGAATGATTAAGCACACTTATGATATTAAGAGCTTCTATTAAAGCTGTTAACCATTCTTAGTAACACACTAATTTTTTTGTAAATGTGTAAGTTACTCATTTGATCTGCCTTAAATTAAAAGAATCTTTACTCCTAAATTAGGAGCAGAAGTAGAAGCAAATGAAGATGCAAATGCAGATGAAAAAACACATATAGGTGAAGAAGTTAAAAAAGAAGTAAAAGACGAATAATAAAAAATTGTTAATGTGTTATCATGAAACTAAAGAGTTTTACTTTTAAAACAGACCCCAGCACCTATTAAATACCTTTAAATATTTATGGCTACATACAGAAAAAAGTATGTTAAAGCCCAATTAAAATGATGTTGAACATTGAATAAAAAGAATGGTTATGTAGCTCTTAAATCAGAAATAGAAGTAAAGGTAAATGGACAAACAGAAACAGATAATAATGCAAAAAGAGAAGTTAATGCAGAAGTAGTAAATATAGAATCAGAGGAAGAATGATCATCACAGTGGCATCATGAAGCTGAAGCTTTTTTATTAAAACAAATCATTATTATTATGTTTACCTCGAAGTTCAATGCCATTAAAACAAAACCAGTGATACAAGCTTTACTTGAGAAGCTGCTGACAATTACGTCACCTACTAACCTCTTCATAGTTGGCTCCAATTACTATTCTCTTAAACTAATTCTGGATGGTGGAGCCTTTATCGCTAATAGCTTAAGTTTTAGTTTTAAAGATCTTTTTGGGTTCAGTGATCCAGCATTCTACGACTCATGAGCTCTTATAAAGTAAAAATCAGATTCTATGTTATGTACATTTTTCTTTCTAATTCAACTTGTTGTGCATATGAAACTTTTGAATCTCTAAAACACAAACATAAAACAAAAATGAAATGTAAAACTTTTGTTTAATCCTACTCATTTCATCTGATCAAAAGTAGAAGCAAATAAAGATGAAGTGCAGATCTGCAGACGAAAATATACGAGTAGATGTAGATGAAAAAAATTGATAAAGAAGTAGCAGATTCAGAATCAGAAAAAGAACGACCAAAATGGCTCAAGTCATAAAATTATTCTGCTAAATTGCTTGAGGAAATAAAAAAGCTTCCTCTATCTATCAAATACCTTGAAATATATTTAACTGCATAGAGATAAAAGTGGGTTAGAACCCAATTAAAATAATATTGAAAACCTTGAATAAAAAGAATCTTTACTTGTAAGGTCAATCAATTTAATCAGCTTAAGAAACAATGGTAGTAAGTATTCGGTAAATTGTTCAAGCTCAATTTTAAGTCGCCTTAAGCGTTATCGAGTGAAAATTAATAAATTCGATAATGAGTGCAGTTCAACGGCCAGTAAAGTGTCTTGTAATAACCCGCAATGGAGAAATATAATAAATTTTTTGCAAGGACACTGATAACGATTGTCAATCACTAATATTGTTGAATGTAATAAAATAGAATCAAAAATTTTCGTTTGGGGTCAATGAATTTATCGGGTTCGTATTAATATTCGAGAATCGATTGCATTATTGGAGTTTTTTTTTTTGACTTTATTGTGTAATTTTTATTATTATTCTTTTTATTTTTACCGTATTATTATTTTTTTGGTCTATAAGGACTATAACCTAAAAATTGATGGGCCCAATCAAGATTTATCAACTTTTATTACGCTTTTATAAGCGAATTACTCCCAGCCGGAAGTATTAAACTCAATTTAATCAAATCTAATTGATAATGTGAATATTTTTATTTGACGTTTAATCTGCAACGAGAGGTGCCTGACCCCGTAGATTTGGGGAAATTATTCGTTTGGCAGCGTTTATTTATTTTTATCCCTCGTATATTCTCGTAACTGTTGTTAAAAGTGCAACGACCCATAAGGATTTATAGACTTTTATTTGGAGAAGTTACAGTAAAAGCTTTTTACAAAAAATTAATAAATAAATATAGTAAATTAGCATTCTGTTTAGAATATTTATAAATGTTTATTTAACTGTACTTTTATCTCTTTTTGAATGAGAATAATGCCTCATGCTAGACGATGGCATACAAGTTTTACCATTAACTAGAAAGAGAATCTTCCACGGCAAAAACAGAATTTTTTTAGGCACTTTTTTTAGGTTATACCAATTAAAGGAATCTACGTCTAGTTCCCTAAAATTATACAGTCATATTGCTATAATATAAAATAAATATTTAAATATAGAAGTCTCTCCATCCATGCAGTTTGTCTAATAAAAACTGTCGAAATAGCAAAACCGCCTCTCGTGCGCATAATAATGTTGACCTGCTTAATAGCCGGGACCGTCTGCATGAAAGATTCTTATGGTTATCATAAGATGTTAATTGCATTATTATGTAACAAAAAAAAAAGAAATACAAAAAAATATTAATTAAATAATATGAACAAACTAAAAAAAAATTAAACTTTAACTGCCTGGACAAAATAAAAAATTATTTTATTGTGAATATTAAATACTTCCAGGTAGTTAAAATTTAGTTTGAAATAAGAAATGTATAATTGTTATTGAAAAAATTAGATTAAAAAAGATATCTTATGTTTTTTGCGTATCCTAGGATATAAAATTAAAAGCATTTTTCCACTTTTCTCAAAAATTATGGAAAAAACAGTACTTTTATTTCTGCATTTGTTTCTATGGATAAATACCTAAAATAAAGCTAAAATACTCTTTTTTTACAAATTGCTTAATAATAATTTGTTTAAAAAATCGCCAGTTTTGAGTCTAGTTTTTTTGAGCCAGTTTTTTTGAAAATTAAAATAGCAATAAATAATCTCAAAGTAATAAAAATTGTGCCCGCCATTTGTCCAGTTCGTCCATTTAAAACTGTCCAATCAACGAAACCGCCTTCGTAAGGCTAATAATGATGTCGGAACCGGCTTAAAATTTAGGATCGTCTGCATGGAAGGGTTTACGAGTCAGATTGCATATCTCAGGGTCGGACTGATTTATTAGGATGATTAAATTATGGATTAATATAAAATAATGCAGTAAAGGAAAAGTTTAATGTACTTACACAATTGGTGGATCTCATTAAACCTATTAATACAAGCTTTTATTCATTATATCCAAATATTTACTCGAGTTTTGACCTTAATTTTTTATCTTAGATTTGGTAATACATTTTCGGTAAATTGAATGTGATGATGGAAATATACGTTTCTTAGTTAAGTTTTTCAGATATATTAGTAATTACTATGTTTGATAAAATATACAAATAATTACAATATATCGATAATAAAATGAAAAAAAGGTAAAAATGAGAAATTAAAGATTTAGGTTTTTGGAATTTCATTTAGTATAGTTAAAAGAAAGTAGTATGACTCCTGTTAAAAAAATATAAAATTTTACAAGTTTCTTACTACAAAAGATCCAACACATCATCTTTTACCTTAAATTTAAATCGTGTTATGAAATAAAACAATTTCTAATAAATCCAAGCTTTGACTAAAAAAACAAACAAATAAATACATGTTGAATTCCTAATCCGACAAACTAAATCCTACATATCAAATCTGGCACTATTACATAATAAAGTAAACAAAAAATAAAAAAATAAAAATTAAGCGCAGTCTATAGTTACGCAACACAAAGGCCTTCTGAATTTACAAACAAATTCAAAAACGCCTATAATCTACTCAAAAATTGACTTATCTGTTTATGATTTATTAAGCGTTTTGTCAAAAGATATCGAATATCGTAAGGAAATAAAGCAATAACTCATTGTTCTATTGATTTTTCCAATTTTTGCCGGTCAACATTGGGTATATATTACGAAATTCGAAGATTAATAACGTTAGATGAACATAAGATGCCTTTATTGCTATTACGCATTACGCATAATTATATCTGAATATAAACAATTTTCAGCTTTATTAATTGGTTATAAAATAACATTACTAGTTTTAATTATTTGAATTAATAATGCTGGTAGAATGAGAAAGATGAAAAGCTTAAAAATTGCCATATTGACAAGTATCCTTTTTTCTCTTCATTATTATTATTATTGCAAATTAGTAATCTCAATAATTCTTATAAAAAGTGTGATAAAAATCATCAACATTTATTTTTGATGTCCTTACTTAACTATTGTTTTTAATTATTTATTTGATACTAATGCTTACTTATTTTATAACTTAAAATTATGTTGTGGCATTTTTACAGTATTGCTGAAAAATTCGTGCTCTAGGTTACTCTGTAGGTTGACTATCGACTGGGATTAAAAATAAAAACTAATGATACCTATATCTCTATTTATTACTGTAAATTATGTTTTAATAAACAGTAATTAAAAATGTAGGTGCCTTTTAGCTTTATCGTAAGAGGCACATCATGTTATGCAATTACTTTAGTTTTTATTTATCTCTTAGTCATTTCGAGATCCGCCAAATTCCTCTTATGCCATAAAATGGTGGTGTCATCAGCAAACATGCCATGCGTGAATCTTTTGTCTTTAACAGAAAGAGTAGTGGTCCCAAGACAGAACTTTGAGAAACTAGGACTTTACATAATGAACTTGTTCAAAAATTAAACCATTACTTTCCTCATCAATCTATTGACAACTTTGGACATGACAGGATAAGAGCTATAGGCCTAAAATTAGATATACTGTTGTGGTCATTTATAACATTTCTCAAAAATAGCTGATTCCATTCTATCCGGTTTTTAAATTTTTTAATATGTTCCTGATCCAACCTAACCCAACCCAACCACAGAGGAGATGCAGAGAAGAAGATGAGTCCAATATTCTTCATCCTGTTAATGAATCGCATTATAGACTAGGTGAAAAATGTAGGACAAGGTTACAGAATGACCGAATTCAAAGAACATATCATATGAGCATTTAAATATCCAAAACAAAATCTATGACCATAAAAATGAATTTTCGATTTTCTTTTGACAGTTTTGAAATATTTGCAAGAATTTCTTCAGTAAACACTATTAAATAGGTTTTAATTTTAAAATGCTAAAAGTTAAACGCTTTTTTTAAATCATAAAACTCCAATATTATAGCGTCTAGTTTATTCTTGTTATATCTTTACCGTACTTTGCATCAAATGGCTAAAAAAAATTAATTTGCTGCAAAGGTGTGAAATAAAAAAAAAATTACGATTTTCATATATTTTTTCGGTATTTCAAGTTTGGACCTTTTTTGAATTTTCTACTTTTTTTATTACTTTTTTGGTCTGGAAGCCTGAAAGAAATATTCCTTATTGTTCAAATACCTAAAAGAAACGAGAATTCTTTTGCTACAAAATTTTAAAATATTTTCCAAGCATTTGTGTTCTAGATTTTTTTCAAATTTTGTCAAATTTCTAGTATTAAAACAACTAACTATGAAAAAAGAAATTGATTTTTTTACAGGCATTTGTAACAAAAATCTTAGCTTAGTAACTAGGGGTACGTAGGTCTTCAATAGAAATTACTGAAGAGCATATAGTAAAAAACTAAGGACTTTAAAATATGAAATGATACACGTACATTACTACAGACTCATCTACAGAAGATTTTGCAAATAACTAGGAGTACGTAAAAAAACTAGGCGTATGTCTTCCACTATAAATTATAAGTTAATACTTTGCACCATTTTTTTTTCTTGCTTCTCTACGTGCTTAATATCCCTAAGAAATTTCGTTTTTATCTTTTTATCATGTGTGATAATTTTTCTGTTGAAATAATTGAGAAAGTTCGCCAAATTCATCTAATGTAAATTAATTTGAGTGTATTATACATAGAAGCAACTATGGCAATTTTTATATAAGCAATTGAACCCATTTTGTAGCACATTTATTTACAAAATTTACTTCAGTTGATTTTTTGCCTATACTCTCAGATTAGAAATGAATAACTAAGTCTATATTAAAGGAACAAAAATATAGATTTAATACAATTAATAATATTTCTAACATGCTTTTATTATTTCAAGTTTCTATTAAAATTTCCCATGAGAATTTCAACTTTAGACTTCAGTAATAATCTTTAAAACTTATAATTATTTTTTAACTGATTTAAATGAATATCTTTAAAGTAATTGAATTTGTCATTAAAAAATTAACTGAACTAGTTACTATGTTTTTTTTTGAAATTTTAAAATCAAACGCCAATTATAATTTTTTTTAAATGTTTTAAATATAAATATTACTATCTGCCATTAAGTTAATAATTCTATTTATAATTAGTAATATTTCATGAATATCGGAAAATGAATCTCTAAACACATACTTGAATAATTTTATTTTCAAATATTTAGATAAATTTCAATTTTAAATATTGGTTCAAATAAATTTTCCAAAATTTTCATTTAATAATATCAGTAACATTCGTTGGAAAATGTATAAATTTTACCAATTTTTACCAATAATAAGTTTTAATTAAGATTTTCGAACTTGAAATTAGAAAACATTTATAAATTTTCTAGTATGCCGTTATATTCTGTTGTTGCATTTTTTAAATGAATTCATTTAATTGAATTAACATTTTTGCAAATATATTTAAAATTAAGCAGGTATTATATTACAATTAAGCATTTAGGTATTTTTGACAATTGTGTTAAAAATTCAGAAAAAATATATATTTGATAAATGCAAATTTCGACATAACTTGGAAGTTATGTTGAAATAGTATTTATATTATTATTTTTTGTTGCTGTTAATTTTTATGAATTTTGCTCTAATCGCTTTAAATATTTTTTCAATTAAAATATTTTAATTTTTAAGGCTTTAGTCAATTGTTTTAGTTTTTTAGGATTGTAGATGTTTTAATAATTTTATATAATTAAATCAAAATAATTAAGAGTAAATAGTTGACAACGAATTTTGGCTAAATTCCAATTTCTATTATATTTCTTTCTACGCATTTTTGACACTGAGCTATAAAATTTAATAAAAAAATTATTTTTGATTAGTACAGGCTAAAAGTTGAATTGTATTAAAATTTAATTTTCTTTTGGCAAATAAAACTAGCCATCCTTGACACTTCTAGGCAGTTGACCATAGTTTTTAATGATTAACTGCCTGTAAGAATAAAGTGAATATTCCAGATAGTTGAAGTAATTTTTGAACGCAAGTTTGACCTGAAAATATACACCATTTTTCACATAAGATACACTAAGTTTAGGGTCTCAACTTTCTGGAAAAATAACAAAAACATTTTTGCCAGGCAGGTTATCACTGAACATCATTTGGCTCTTCCAGGCGGCTAAACCTTTTTATTCCCTACCTTTTCACGCAGTTCAACGCATTATGTTAATTATTGGAAGCAGAACTATACTGCTCAAAAAAATCCTGAAATTTTTAACCCTTGTTTGAATATATTGCCTTGAGGAATATAAAAAAGATATGTGTCAAAGCCCAAATGCCTTATATTATCTCAATTTAAGTCAGTTGATTACTTACAGTTTTTGGTTCTTAACTGCCTGGAAGAATGATGGGAAAACGTTTGATCCTTCCAGGCAGTTGACCATAGTTTTTAATGCTCAACTGCCTGGAAGAATAAAACAAATTTTCCAGGCAGTGGAAGTATTTTTTTTTTTATTTACTTCTATATTTCGGATTATATTCACATATTGTATGATGTGCCTTTATTATTAAAAGTTTCGATTAAATTTTTTCTTAAAAATCCTAATCTCGAGAAGTACTTCAGTTCTAATGTTTACATTTTATAATTGAAGACACAAGTGGATTAAGGTGTCACGTCACTTTTTTTTTAAATATATAGTTTTTCTTCATAAATATTCTTAAAAGATGCCATATTTTTTATATCTACGAGTTTTTTTCTTCTAATATTAAAAATATTATAGGAATTAGGAAATTAGGAATTTTTTATTGGATAAACGTGCTAACGTAACATGACACCTTTATCCACTTGTGTCTTCAAATATAAGTGATTTTACGAAAACATTTTGGAAGATAGTCAAGAAAATGTCAAGAAAAAGAGAAAAACTAAGTAATACTTTATTAGGTTAAGTAAAGCTGTTTATTTTGTGTCATAAGTTTAATAAATAAATGATTTTGTGCAAATAGCGTTTTTTCCATATGTTGCCTTAATTCTTTTAATTAAATTTATAATGGATAAAGGTGTTATGTTCATTCAAAGTATATTTTTTCCAAAAGTATATATTTTTTCTAAAATATTAATCCTTCCATTAAAAAGTGAAATAATATGTAAGATATCCCATTTGTTAAATTTAAAAATATAAAAAACATAAAAAAATCCAATTAAAAAACTTTAAACTCATTTATCTCAGAATAACAATTTTGATACATGACACCTTTATCCACTTGTGTCTTCAATTATTTTCTTATTATAAGTTTTTAAATATTTAATTTTATTGTTTTGAGTTTTAATGGTTGGGTTGGGTTGGGTTGGTGTGCTCAAGTGCGGTCAAGTAAAATCCAAGCCGTTTAAATATTTTTTCTTTATTGTTAACGTTTCGGCTTATATTAGGTCTTCGTCAGACGGTATAGAGTAAAGCATTGACAGCATAGAGTGAAAAATCGGTGTTTTTTTTGGTGATTCCATTAAGTGTCTAGTTTTTGAGGATATCGAAGTACTGGTGTACAAGCAACTGGACTAAATGAATAAATACTTAATTTTAGACATTGCTAGTTAGAGACTCCATCTTATATAATTTATTTTTTATTTCCATGATTGATTAAAATAATATATGTAAGTTTGCCTAAGGTTGCGATATTTGTTAAAAATTAAAAACGTGTTTGTATTGTATATTTAAAATATGAGTTTCTTTTTAAATTGTAACTAATTTTAAATGCACCAAATATTAAAATATATGAAATAAAGCAAATTAAACTTATTTGAAATAAAAATTTAATTGTAATTCTTGTTCATAAGTCACCAGTTCAGATTTTTTTGAGTTGGCATTTTTTCAATTTGTTATGTGAAACTTTACTTAATAACTTTTTTAGTAAGTTTTTTTTCATATGTTTGGTGTATTTGCGATTTCCATTAATGAAAGTAACATTTTGGACAAAAAGCAATAATAAGTCGATTAAATGGGGCAAAGGCTACTAACACAGTAAAAAAATAAGCTAAAACCAGCAAAGTAAATTAATACTAAAAAAAGCTTAAATAAACCATTAAGAAAGCAATAAAAAAAAACTTCACCCCAATTAATCCGACTTACCCATCGCTTATTCCCAAAAAATCAATTTTCACCAAAAGAAAAACTTGAACACTTTGCAACACATGAAGGAAAACAAAAAGCACGCGTCAATTGCAACCATAATACTACAGCGTCAGTACTACTTTGACCTTGATCTTGAATAAGCAAGAAAAATCGCACCGCACCTCGTCGCTACAGTACTCCCAAATGCGACAGTACAGAATCCTTAAGCAACCGCAGTACGACTAAACGAAAAATTAATGAATGGACTCTATTACCCACTATACGATTTTTAACCGGTACGACTTACGATTGGTCGGATTATCGCGCCTCTCGACCAACTCTACGCATTCTGGTCGCCCCACTTCGCGCCTTCTTAAGTCCGTAGTAGACCGATATAAACCGCTAGTATGGTAGAATTACTGCACCAATAGATACAACGTGAACTCGAACACTCACACTTACCAAAAAAAAATTTTTTTCACTGAATTCGTACGACACCATACCGCATCAAAAAAACTTTATAATAATTAATTTTTTTTTTTGAAAAATGTTCGTGTATAGTGCCTCGGTTCTGTCGAGCGTCTTGCAAGAAGACGCGACCAAAAAGATCCTTTTAGTGTTTATTGCTGTGTTGATTTTGGTGAGGAGTATACAGTCTTGGATGGAGAGCAGAAGTCTACCGCCAGGACCCTATGGTCTACCGATCCTGGGCAGTCTGTTGAAGATCAAAGGCGATTTGCACCTGCACTATCGCGATTTAACTCACAAGTACGGATCGCTCATTTCGACGAGGCTGGGCTCACAACTGATCGTGGTACTCAGCGATTATAAGACGATCAGGGACGCGTTCAGACGTGAGGAGTTTACTGGAAGGCCTAACACGGAAGTTACCTCTATTTTAGAAGGATATGGTAAGTTTATATGAGCTTTTAATTGTTTGTTTATGTAAATATTTTTTCTTTTTTTGTCAATGTCCTTGAATTGACTTTGCAAACTTCCCGGTATATTAATACATTGTTAAATTGTCCATAAAATTCCAATAAATTTGATGTGCTACATTTAATATTTTGCATAAGAACTTAAGAGTATCATCATGTTAAATTTACTTAGAGAAATGAAATGAAAATGGCTTATAACTGAAATATTTTAAATAGGACACCCTATACATATATTAACATATTTTTATATTCAATGTAAAATTTCAAGAAATTTGATAGGTCGCAGGCAAATTTTGGTAAAATGGTTTCTGAGATACATTTAATTAAAAATTTCCACTTTTTTAAAAATTGCAATTTTAAAGTTATAGCAACTCAAAAACTGTTTTACCAATGTATGGCACGTGATCCTCAAAATTTTTTGAAATTTTATGTAGAATTTAAAAATACAAAAATAATTTCATTTCATAAAAAATTAATAATAAAAAAAAGTATCAATGCATCCAATATTTTACAAAATATACTCTGTAAACAGGTAAAAACTTACAATTACACTATTTCAAATGAAAAATGTTTTTTTCCCTGTACATTAAAATTTTAACATTTATTTAGCTCAGCAATTATTATTTTACATTGGTCAAACGGTTCTTGAGATATATTCAGTTGAAAATTTCCACTTTTTTAAAAACTGCAATTGAAACTTACAATAATTAAAAAACTGTTTTGCCGAGTTATTGCATCACAAATTTCTTGAAATTTTACGAAAAACTCACAAATGTATAAAAAAAATTATTTAATTTAATAAAAAAAAAAATATGAGTGCATCCAATATTTAAAAAAATGTAGTCTGTAAACAAGTAAAAACGTACAAAGCCGTATTTTAAAGGATAAACCCTATATATTATATATTTTTTACATTCTTGATTAAAATCCAAAAAGTTTGATGGGTCACATTCAATACTTTGCTTAAAATATTTTTTAGATACAATGAACTGAAAATATCCATTTTTTAAAAATTGAAATTTTTAAGTTACAATAACTCAAAAATTGTTTTCACCAAAATATGAAATGTGCCCCATCACATTTCTTAAAATTTCAAGCAGAATTTAAAAATTTATAGAAAAAATTATTTTATTCGATAAAAAAGTAATAAAAAAGCAATTTTATGAATGCATGTTTCTACATTCTACATTCAAACCCAAGAAGTTTTATTTATATAAAATTTCCACTTTTTAAATTAATGCAATTTTCAAATTACAATAACTGAGAAACTGCTTTACCCAAGTATGGTATGTGACCCACCAAACTTCTTGAAGTTTTAAGTAGAACTTACAAATGTAAAAAAAAATTAGATCATAATTAATAAATTTTATAAATACATTTAATATTTTTAAAATAATGTTTTACAGCTGTATTTTAATTGATATACCTTGAATATTATAATTTTTTTACATTCTATATTAAAATCCAAAAAGTTTGATAAGTCGCATTAAATATTTTGCCCAAAATACTTTTTAGGTAAAATTAATTAAAAATATCCACTTTGCAATTTTACCAACATATTATTACCAAACTCTACTAAATTTACATCAGCTTCTAGTTTAGTCAATAATGACAACATCCCTTTAATTAATTTTATTATTTTTTATTTAAAAATCCCTTAAATTCGTGCGTTGCTCCAACATCGCTTTATCTAAGTTTTCGAAAACTTCCTGCTTATCTGAATTTAAATTAACCATTTAATTAATTTAATCAATGTTTGAAACGATCAAACTAACTACGTCGATTTTTTTTTCTATTAAGTACTGCACAGCACAAACACAATAAAGAACGTTATCACTTATCACTAAATAATTGACACAGTTTTAACCAATGGCCTTCGGGGTCGGTTCTCACATCAACAAAAAAAAACGCACACTATACTCTTATCACATTTAGCCCAGTTTTCCTCATAATCTTTAATAGTTGATTACAAGTACAGCCAATGATCTCATCAATCATCTTGCTTAATCTCTCGGCCATTAAAGAGGAAAAAAGTGTTACGAATATATTTGTTTTCGTTTAGCACTTAATTTGCGACGAGAGTCTCTCTTTTTTGTTGATGTTTTTTATTATTTTTCAGAAAAAATTCCCTTTTAAAAAAACCGTTAATTTGTCTGGTGGAATTTTAGCTAAGAACCCAATTTAACTTTACACTAATTCCCAAATTCCTTTTTCAGGTGTCATAAACACGTCCGGAAAACTCTGGAAAGACCAAAGAAGATTTTTGCACGACGGCTTACGAAAATTCGGCATGTCCTTCTATAGATCCCGTAAGGATCATATGGAGGCCAGAATCGGGATCGAAGTAAGCGGATTCCTGGACTTCTTGGAGTCCAACAGCGGCCAGTCGGTAGATCTTAACCCCATCCTAGCGGTTTCCATCTCCAACGTGATCTGCGACATCCTGATGTCTGTTAAGTTCTCCTACAACGATTCCAGATTTATCAGGTTCATGGAACTGATCGAGGAGGGTTTCAAGCTATTCGGCTCCCTGGAATACGTGTTTTTTATCCCCATCTTACGCTACCTACCTGGAAACAGCAAGACCTTCCAGAAAATCGCAAAAGTAAGCATATATACACCTTGCACAACAATAAATTTCCTTGATAAAGACTTTCACTAGAACATAAAATCTTAATAGCGCGCCTTAATAATAACGCGGTTAGCCTTGACCTTATAACGCGCGTTTTGATTAAATGTGCATTATCATAATCATTTTTTATTTTGTGGAACATATTATTTGATTGGACGTTTGTTTCAGAATCGTGAAGAAATGGCCGAATTCTTCCAGGAATTGATCGACGAACATAGAAGGACTTTTGACCCCAGCAACCTGCGGGACCTTCTGGATACGTATCTGGACGCTATCCAGAAAGCTCACGAGGATGGTGAGGGTGATCAACTGTTTGAAGGAAAAGACCCTGGTGAGTAGAGAAATCACTGCGTTTGTTCTTTCATTTTGGCCCTAGTAGTCGAATGATCGTAAATTAACTGTATCGCTTTTTTCTAGATCGTCAGATGCAACAGATCGTGGGTGATCTATTTTCCGCTGGTATGGAAACCATTAAGAGTTCCTTGCAATGGGCAGTTCTGTTTTTACTGCACAATCCAGAGCATATGAGGGCGGTGCAAGAGGAACTGGACCAAGTGGTCGGTCGTCAGCGGTTACCAAAGTTAGAAGATCTAACTTTCTTGCCAGTGACCGAGTCTACCATACTGGAAATCCTTCGGATATCCAGTATCGTGCCCATGGGAACCACCCATTCGCCCATAAGGTAAGCATTAAACAAAAATTACTTCTTAATTGAAATTCACACCTGTGAAAAAAGTGAAAGTATTGTATGCCTAAAATTCATTTCAATAAATTTTTCTCGGTCATCGAACTTTTAAGTAGCAGCAGCAGCAGCAGCCCCAGTAGCGTTTAAGTTATAAGACGATTTCTTTAACGGGATTTCGTAACTATACGCAAAAAGACTTTTTAATTGTTAATGAATGTGTGTGTGTGTGTATGCGTACCAGCTCAGCTCATTTTACGCAACTCGCTTTAAACTCGTTTACGTAAGTAAATGTTAATATTAATAGTTTGCTTATTGTTGCAGAGATATTAAGTTAAATGGGTTCCATCTGCCACGCCACGCCCAAGTAGTCCCTCTTCTCCACGCTGTCCATATGGATCCCAATCTCTGGCAAGAGCCTGAAAAGTTCGATCCATCCAGATTTATTAATGGAGAAGGAAAAGTGCACAAGCCGGAGTATTTCTTGCCTTTTGGAGTAGGAAGGAGGATGTGCCTTGGAGAGACCTTGGCCAGGATGGAAATGTTCCTGTTTCTGTCCTCGCTTTTACATAAATTCGACATCAGTGTGCCAGAGGGAGACACTTTGCCCTGTTTGAAGGGCATTGTCGGAGTCACCATCAACCCCAAGCCCTATAGGGTGAGTCTGAAACGAAGGCCGATGGTTGGTGAGGAAGAATTACTTAGATCAGCAGGAAGTCACTAGTGTCGAAGTGTAGAAGGGCACGGTCTTAAAATAGTTCCTACCTCTGAGGCACTGTACTTAATTAAGTGGGCCTTTGCTACAGTGAATGTGAAATATCCAATTTATGATATTGAACTTTTTACTAGTTTTACTGTTAGCTGTAATTAACTACAAAATAATGAATTTCCAAAAGTGGATTTCCAGTTTTGGACGGCTGTGCATTTAAAGTGTTCATATCCGCTACCTATTACCCTAGTATTAGTTAATTTAATATTCTCTTCTCCATTGTGTTCATGCGTTGATGGTGTGCCATCGCTGAAGTATTAAAGCTTAATACTTACTCATTGTTAAATTGAGCTTTACAGTCGAGTTAAATCGACCTGCTCCAGAGCCCCCGTTTGATATTTTTTATAGTACAATTGCTAGTCAAGCATATTCAGTGTTTACCGTAACCTCATGCAATTCCTAATACATGTTTTACCATTTTGACTTGAGAGTTCAATGATTTTGTTTTGTTTTTTACCATTTTGTGTGAGGTTGGTTACTACCAATCCGAGCATATACGTTTAACTTTAGGCCGTACCATGAGTAGATATAATGCCACTAAGGGTCTTAGCCATATTGTTTGTATATACGGTTTTAAATAAAGTATATAGGTATTATTTTTTTATTTATGCGTAGTACCTATATGTACGGATTACCATTTTTCTTGTACTGTTTGCCTTTGGTTCGCAATTTGTGCATGTAGTGTAGTTATAAACAGTTTTAGAGATGAAGACTTTTTGTTTGTAAGGTTGTTGTTTTAATAAACTTTTATCTTAAATAAGTTGCAATAAATTATTTTAATAATTAGTTGATTTTTTTTTAATGTTCTCACTTCCAAGATGCAGCAAAAAACAGTTTATAAGGTAAGTAAAAATTAAAATTAGGTATTTAATTTTTAATTTAAATTCGTGATGCCAGAATCGCCTTCTACATCTTTAAATCTAATAAAGTTTAATTTTTTTTTATATAATACGTTGGTTCTATATTATTATTGAAACTTTACTTTTACATAATTTTTCAAATTTATTTTTTATATTGTTTTCATACTATATCTCACAGTTATTTAATAAATTGTTTTAGCCTCATAATGGTAATATAAATGGTCGTTAGGTGTGACTTAAAACAATCGATGTACCAAAATAGTCAAACAATTTTTTTACACATTTATACTTCTAAACACGATGACTTTCCACTAATAAGAATATTTATTTTCACCGTATTTATTTATGTCCGATTTAAATATCGCGCCAATAATCCGAACTGCACTGCATTGAACTGTCAACTGACTCTTAGCGGCGATAAGAGTAATTATAAACTTCGCTGACCATAATTCCGGAAGATTCGCCGACCTTTCATGCGTCCGCAGAGGCATCATGCGGTATGCCACTTGTGTTATTCCGGTTTGATGGAGTATAAGCTGGTATTCTTAATATTTCTAATATTGCTAAAATATATATAAAAAAACAGACTTTTATGGTATGCCCGATCTTCTCACAGATACTCTAGCCCCAAAAATTAAAAATACAATTTTGCAAATGGTACAATTAGTGCGTTTTTTACACACCATTTAGGATATAGTTAAGTACATTATCAGGTTTTAGGAATAACAAAAATATTTAACCTTATGTTAATTGGATTTTAGGAAGGCATCCGATATTCTAAATATCTAATGATGTGCTCTAAGATAAATTATCAGGTCCTATCTGACTAGCAGGTTTTAATACATGGAAATTGATTCTGACCCCTTATACTCAAAATCTAAATTTATCCCTCTTGCTATTAAGGTACCTCAGGAATCTATGTTCTGCTATATGATATGCAAAACTACAATAATACCCAGATGATTCATTCTGAGATTTATACATATTTATCACTTAACTCCTTAATACTCTTACAAAGTTTAAATCCGACTTAAATAACTTAAATATAATAAAAAACAAAACAAAAACAAAATATATTTTATGACAGAGACACTCGGTTCAATAGCTTATTAAGTACACTGCTCAACAATCGAAGTGGATATTATACAAATCTGCAATTTTAGTTTGCCAATGATTTACAATAGAACAAAATTAAATGTAATAAATAAATCTCTATTAAGTTCACTCACAATAGCCCCAAAAAAAAAATTAAATAAACAGATATCTCCTAAAAAATTTAAATTTTTAACACACAACAGGAAAAATTAAAATAAAATTACACCCTGTAAAGCGTGCCCAAAGTCCCTGGCTCGTCTTAGTGCTGTCACCCTGTTTGGCATAGTTCTAATTAAGTTGTTAATGTAGTGTTGAGGAATGTTTTGCCATATTTCCGGTAATTGATTGGCTAGTTGTTCTAAGGTTAGAGGTGGCTGTTCGACCTGGTTTAATCTTCGAGACATTTCGACTTTATCATCGATTAAAACGAATTCTTCGCCTATTGCACAAAAAAAATGGTACAATTATGTTCTCTATAATAATGTCTCTATATCGTATAGCGTTCATTGTTTCATTTCTTAACACCACTAAATCGGTGCGGCCATCGAAACATATGCCTCTCCAAACGCAAACTGAACCGCCACCAAAAAGGGTAGTCGTCGCCATCAAATTTTCATGGTATCGCTGTCCCCTTTTCCTGCACACCAAAATTCGACCATCACATATACGTAGCCGAAATCTGGACTCATCCGTAAACATACAAGACCTCGAGTTTTGAAAATTCCAATTATTGTGTTCTATTGCCAACCGATTTCTGCATGCACGATGTTCCCCGGTCAACCGTGGATGTGTGGCACGTCGCGTCGTCTGGCTCTTATGGCTCGTGTCCACTAGCAAATAAACTTGCTAGAGTTACTCTCACAAGTCACTTGCAGCGCGTGTAAACAGCCACCGTAGAGTAATATTGCAGAAAGTTTACTTGCCGGGCAAGTACTTGCTGACTTGCTAGAGCTTGTAGTGTACACCGCGTGTTTCAGCAAGTTAATTTGCAATTATCAATATCGAAACTGTTCCGAAATATTTGCAGCAAGTAGTGAAATATTTACGTGTATTTAAAAAAAATGGTGGACCGGCGTGTTTGGAGTAGGGACGACACTAATTGATTGAAAATGTTGAACTATACCCAGAATTATGGAATGTACATTGCAAAGACTTTAAAAACAGAGTAAAAAAACAGGGTGCTTTTCAAAAATTAGCAGAACTATTTAAAACGTCTGAAAACGAAATTCAACGCAAGTTACACAACTTAAGAACACAACTGAATCAGTAGTGAAAAAAAATTCAAAAGAAAAAAAGTGGACAAGGAGCAAATGAAGTGTATAAGACCACATGGGAATTCTTTGATTCTTTAAAATTCATGTTAGCTGCAAATGTTCAAAGCTTTACAGAAAATAATCTGGTAAGTAAAAGTCGAAAATTAATTTTATTTTATTTAAAGTATTTTATATTAGGTGTTTAAAGTAATCAGTAGTCAAAACCTTAACCTATATATCATTTTAGATGTATTTGTACTGCCATGGAACCTCACCTTGAGGGGAAATAAAGTAGTTTTTGAAATCTTCTCAAACCATTTTAGCATTTTGGGAACAATTATGGAGATTTCTGGTATTAAGTGGCAATAAGTTTTGTTTTGGCATACCTTCCTGGTGCCACTGACCATTTATAATACCTCCATCGCTTTCTGTATCGAAAATTCCTGTCGGTGCATAATTTGCTTTCGACGAATTTCTGGTTATTAAAAAGTTATGAAGAACGCATATTGACAAAACATTTTTTTTAACTTTTTCAGGGCAAAGTTGTATAGGTTTCCTTAATACTCGAAAACGATTTGCTATAATACCAAATACATTTTCAATTATTCTTCTTGCACGTGAGAGTCGGTAATTAAATACGCGGTTTGGCCCTGGCTGATTTTTGAATGGATATGGTTTAAGCAAGTTTGGTTTTATTGCAAATGCGCCGTCTGCTACACAAACAAACGGTGAAAAGTTTTTCATTCCCGGCAGCTGTTGTGGAGGAGGCAAATTTACAGTATTATTTTCCAAAGCGGTAGACAGAGAACACATGTTATACACGCCACCATCCGAAATTCTTCCATTACAACCAACATCCACATAAATAAATTTATAATTTGCATCAGCCAATGCCATTAAAACTATGCTGTGCGTGCCTTTGTAGTTAAAATAATAACTTCCACTGCAAGGTGGGGCTTGCATAACGACATGTTTTCCATCCAGAGCTCCTAGGCAGTTTGGGAAATTCCAGATATTTTCAAAATCTTTTGCAATCCTAATCCATTCTTCTTGAGTATTTGGAACCTAAAATTAAATATTTTTTTCAGACTCAAAAAGATGAGGATACACTGACACAAAATTCCACAATAGATGAGGGACAAAAGATTAAAACAGAAACAAAAAGTACACCGTCCAAAAAACCTAAAAAAATTAAAGTGATTGAAGAAGATGCGATGTTGGCAAATGCAGTAAAGGTGATGAATCGACCCTCAGATAACTGGCAAATATTTGGAGATTATGTAGCATCCGAGCTTAGATCCCTACGTTCAGAGCAGCTCCAATTAAGGTTGAAACGAATGATACAAAGAGATATTCTTACTATTTCAGAATTAGCTGATAACTATGATTCTGGACATTCAAGACCGGCCTCTGTCCCTCTTTTATCCCCTACATATGATTCAAGTGCCTCATCGTCAACTCAATATACTGTGCAGCCCTATACTGACAAGACAATTTACACAATTAAAATTATAGACATTTAAATACATACCTTTAAATATTCCTTTTTTAGAGCTTCCACAATTGCAGCACAGCACTCAGGAACAATCCTTGGGATCGTACATACAGGGATTCGATACAAATACATAAGAGAATGGTAGGAATCACCTGCGATATTTTAAAATTTTTACTTTTTTCTTTGTGATTATATAATTATCACAAGAAAAAAGTATATGATATATTATTCTCTTTTCGTTTTTTTATTAAATATATCACAACCGCAGCAGCTATTTGCCGAGATGACATATTTAAAAACTAGTGTACACGTTTCACTTAAAGAAATACAGCAAGTAAAGCTTGCTGAGTAACCTGCCCAAATAAATTTGAAAATAATTGAAATAAAGTGTAGACACTCCAGCAAGTTACTTGGTAAAGAACTATCGCAAGTTAATTGCATGTGGACACGAGGCTTTAAATTGGACGCATGTAATCTTCTTCTTACAGTCTGATTAGAAATTACCCTCCCAGTAGCATGCCTTAAGTAGCTGTTAATTCTCGAAGCCGTAAATGTTTGGTTTCTTCTTGCGGTTACTGTTATATAGCGGTCTTGAGCATGAGTTGTAGCACGCTCTCGGCCTCCACCATGCCTGTAAGCTGCAGACCCAGTCTCTACATATCGATTCCATGCATGACTCACGACACTTTGGGACACATTTAGCCCGTTAGCAACTTCTTCTTGAGTTAGGCCCTCCTGTAGCCAACGTACTAATTGCTCGAGTTGCACTGTAATTCTTTAAAAGAGATAAAAATGTATGAAAAAACGACAAAAAAATATTTGCTATCAACAGGATTTACTCATAGTATAAAACACAACTTGATGAATTTTATTTTTTTAGGCAGTTATCGGTAATTTATAAAATATCCAGTTCGATTGTTGAGCAGTTTATTTCTAAGCATAGAACAGAATTTTTCGTCCAACGAACGTCTAAGATTCAAGTTATTAGAAGGTAAATAAAACCATGGATACAATTATTTAAAATTTATTACACAAAATTACAATGTTTTGAAGCGAATTTTAAAAGGTTTTGGTGTTAAAGTGATGCCACAATCACCCTCAGTATCCACCAACTGTTTGTCTTCCAACATAAAAGTGAAATTTTGCAAAAGTCGCACAATGAACAAAGAGAGCAACATTTTTGCCAGCTCGTCCCCCACGCACATCCTTTTTCCTAAAATTTAAATTTAAATTAACAACTCTTTATATGTAGAGTCTTCGTACCGCTCTGAAAAGGAATAAAATGCTCATTTTTACAGAATTTTCCATCTTTATCCAGAAAGTTATTGGGGTTAAACATTTCTGGGTTCTTGTATTGTATTTTATTCATATGTATCGCCCATTGTAATGGTATAATCATCGAACCTTTGGGTATGATATAATTGTTTAGTGGTATGTCTGCTAAGGCACCATGTGGAATACCTAAAATTGAAAGAAATTCATCGCTTTAAAGTATCACTACAGTGATTTAAGCCATTTAGTGATTATCAAGGTTTACACAGAACTAGTGAAAAATCTGTTTCCAAAACTTTTGAATCTTAGAGAAAAAGTCAAGAGACCTTTTTGATAGGAATTGCCTCAGTTTACAATATGAAGAGTCAGGGGGAAGAACGATGAAAGTCCACATTTAACGGAAAATAAAGTATTCAATTCAAAATGATGCCTATAGCCTCTATTTTGTCGGGTTACAGTATAAGCAGAAACAAGGATGAAGTCCAAAGTTATAATCGAAATAAAATTAAAATCGAGTCCCATATGGATTGAATGGCGCCTTTAAAAATATTACTTCAAAATATTTTAAAAATATCACTTTTAAATCAGTGCGACTGTGTTGTTGTGAGTGATAACTGATAAATATTGTAAACACGTGCATTTTTGAGGTTATGGAGAATAGTTTGCCCAGCGCTCTGACGAAAAAACGAAGAAAAGATGGACGTATTTGTGATGCTACAAAGAAACTTCGCTTGAAATCTAATGAGACTGGCAGTGATTGTAAGTGTAAGAATTTGAAATGTTTTTCTGCTGTAAACGAAGAAACGCGTCGTATAATTTTGCGTGAATTCAATAATTCTTTATTATCATACAATGAGCAGAACTCATATCTTGCCAGACTAATTTCCGTAGTGCCCATTCAGCGACGACGACCCGGTAAACCGCAAAATGAAGTCACTACGTTTAATCAGTCATCAGACAAATATAGAGTTAGAGTCTTGGGGCAAGACGGTGTCACTTCTGACGTTCAGATATTCTTCAAAGCGTTCCTGTCAATTCAGAACTAGAAAGCATGCTCTGTCCAAGGAAACAATTGCGTGTGTAAAGCAGCACATCTCGTCTTTCAAATCCTGTAGCAGCCATTACAGCTTAAGTAAGTCCAAGAAAACCTATCTATCAGAGGACCTAAATGTTGCAAAAGTGTATAAACTATTTAAACAAAAACATCATGATATGAAATTATCTTACGACAGCTATCGAGAAAATTTTTTAACAAGAATTTCAACATTAGTTTTGGGTACCCTCGTTCAGATACCTGTTCTTTCTGTGACGAGATAAACGTCAAAATACAATTCAATCAAAACTCTCAAAGACAGAAAAAAGTACTGCTGAAATTCTCAGAGAATTGAAGAAATTGCAATTGGATAAAGATATTCATTTGAGGAAAGCAGATACCTTTTACAAATGGAAAACAGCTGCGAAGAATGAGAGTAGAAAGACAATGGAAATGGAATCAATATGCATCGATTATGCCAAGAACTTGCCAGTTTCAAACATTTCCACAAATGACGTGTATTATTGCCGTCAATTGTCAATTTACACATTATTTTATCGGATAATCAAGCTATTTTCTATACGTAGCCAGAAGTAATAGGCAAAAAGGGAAGCTCGGATGTTTGTTCGTTATTGCATCATATGCTGTACAATCATCTAAATCAGCAAACGAGGAAACTAAACATTTTCTGTGACTCATGCCCAGGACAAAATAAAAACTGGACTATGTTTAGATACTTGCATTATGTTATACATTTCCAGAAACGTTTGGACTTTATTCAAATGACATTTCCGCAAGACTGGATAGAGGCTTTCGAGTCAAGTCGGAATAAACCATCGCCCTTTAAAACTGAAAATGTTCAACAGCACTTTTACAAAAAAAAATGTCCCTTTCCAACTAGAGTTATTAGGCAAATAAAATTTTCAAAGGAAAATCCAAGGCTTTTGTATTTCCGGACAACATTCAACGGGGAGTGGCAGTCAGCTGATATCGTCGGAAAACCATTGGTGCCAAACAATAGGGGGGAGTTTGAATTACCTGGAATTTCTTACGAAGGTATAAATTTGTATGCATTTTTCGATAAGATTTTACCTTATCCAGTTTGTCTTGTTTCAGGTCTACTCCCTTTATCAGATGCTAAGTTCAAAGATCCAACTAAGCTTGCAAGATTTTGTAGAGAATCGGCACAGGAGTAGATTTGCAGCCTGCCACACAATTGAGAATTTCTATTTTATTTCGTAGTCTCCATTTTGTCACCAATAAAGATTTATTTTGTAAAATTGAGCTTTTATTGAAAAACCGTATAAGCTCTTAATAATAAGAGGAAATATCGATGAAAGTCACTGGACCCTCATTTTTCTTTCTCAGTTTTTTGCGATCTCTTCTAGAATTTTTTGTTTTTTATTGTTCTAGAGCCTTACAATTTTTTTTTTTTGGGTAGTAACGCCGTTGAACTACCCAATAGTACATATTTATTCATTGAATAGTTTTTACGCTAAATATAAAATGGTTTCAAACTTAGTTTTATCGATATTTCGATTTTATGTTTCATGGACTTTCATCCTTATTCCCCCTGGCTCTTCATATATTTTTTGCAATTTTATCATCAGCTAAATACTTTAATAAAGATAGCCCAAAAACCCTTTTTTGCAGAGGGATAACGCCTGCAATTACTGATGCTGACGTTTGATAATTACTTTCTCAAAATCTACTTAATTTATAAAAAGAAGATAACAAACCTTTTTAAGAGAATAATAATTTTAGTTATATAATAGCTTTAGAGTTATGCCACAAAAAACCTTTTTATAGAGGCCCAACTCTTAAAAGCATGAATGCTAACTTAAAACCTCAGTTTTCTACGAAACTGCTGAATCTAGAAGAAAAAGTCAAGAAGTCTTTTTGATAGAAATTGACCCAGTGTAGAATTTTGATTCTATGCAATTTCATCACCCAACCACATGGATAAAAACCCACTTTACAATTTTAGTTATGTGTAATTTTATCACCAGACAAATAGTTTTAGAGTTAACACAAAAAGCCTTTTTATAGAGGCACAACTCGTAAAAGCACAGTGTTAAAACTTAAAACTTCAATTTTTTGCAAAACTACTAAATCCAGGGGAAAAGTAAAGAGTATAGTTAAAGTAAAAACTGCTTAATTATGCATGACCGTTTGTCTTAACTGTGATTTTATTTACAGATATATACAGTAAAAAAATATTTTTTTCCTTATCGAATAAAATAAAATAAAAATATTTATCTCAGCAGTGGCTTTCCAAATTTTGTCAGTATGTAAACAACGTTTGCTTTGCTCGCCTTATCTCTTGACCCAATCAAAATCTACTCTTCATCAATATTACTTAAACCTTCTTTCTCATCTGAGATAAATATCTTGCATATTTATCTCAGTAGTGATTTTATGCTTTAATACATAAAAAAAGCACGTTTAACCAATAAAATTGGATATTTCGACAGTCACGACATAACTACATTTTTATAACCAGAAACATGTTATACGATAAATTATTTATCTTAACAGTAATAAGAAATTATTAATAAATCCAAGACAGTATCAACTGTGATTTTATTTTAAGACTTATCTAAATCTAAACCTAAAATAATTTTTTTGCAACAATGATTTTAAGGATTTCTGTTCAATTCATAGACAAGTTATGTAAAACTTACCAACGGGCACAACTGATCTAATCCGTTGTGTTTCAGCAATACAAGCTTCGACTAAAGACAAATAAGTTATATCATCCATAGTTGGTGTCCTTTTTTCTGTCACAGATAAAATCTCTTGCCTCACTTTTTCTTGTATATCCTCGTTTAATGCCAAGTATAAAATTAGCCATCTAGGATAAGAGAACCGTCAAAGTTTTATATTAATTTAACATCATAGACCCCTTAAAGTCAAAAGTAGAAATCTTCATAAGAAAGTGAAGAATTTGATGAAGTTAGCTTTGAAGCATGAAATAAAGAAGCTGGATTAATTTATGCTAGATAAGAAAAAATGGCCTTCATGGAAATGAGGAAG
This sequence comes from Anthonomus grandis grandis, assembly GCF_022605725.1. NCBI lineage: Eukaryota > Metazoa > Arthropoda > Insecta > Coleoptera > Curculionidae > Anthonomus > Anthonomus grandis. Next base: position 21,073,835 of record NC_065556.1, on the reverse strand, counting down.
CTTATATATGAACAACGAGCATAGTCTAATCATCACTCCAGCTATACTAGAGAAAAGATAAATCCTCAAATTCCACCACTATCACTACAGTCATCATTACCCAGACTTATTGATCAAATTTGTTTCAGCCTTGGAGTTGGATGCATTGCTGAAGTTTAAGAGGGAGAAACTCACCTGAGTGTGGTCAAAGTGGTATCCAATCCAGCCCCAAAAACGTCGGCCAACAAATGATAAAACTGCTGATCGTTATAATATTTACAAGCCGACTCGCTGTTACTTTTTTTCACTTTTTCAATAAGAAAACCTTGTAACAGGCTGGTATAGGCGTTATTAGTGTCAAGGTCCCCATCGGATCTACTTTGCTCGGATAATAATAATTTTTGTTTTTCTTCTTCGATCAGTTTTTGGTAAAACCGATGCGTTTTCAGTTTACCTTCGATTAGGAAAGACATCGGCCGCTTAAACGTTGGCAAAAACCTGTGAAAAGTGAAAGTTACACCGCTACCGTTCTGACTTCATTTACACCATTATTGTTTGCGAACTTAATAAGGCGGATTCGTTAATTACTACGGATCAATCCTAACTCGTCCTTAATATCTTCAATCATCTTCTGCTTAATACTCTTTGGAAGCTGCTTGTAGACCAGCGGAGGAATATTTAGGAAATTTTAGAATTAATTAGGCAATTACCTTATTAGATTTCTCACAATTTTAAGAAGAGGAAGCAGGTAAAATAAAGAGAATTTTGTAGTAGAAGATTATATATAAATAATCGAAAAGACGGAGAAAGAAGATTCTGAAATATTTAATGTAAAATTATTTAACAGTGATTGAAGTAGTCCTAGATACAAGGTACTATAGTTGAACTCTAATGACTCTCTCTAAGACACTAAGAAGGTAAAAATAAATACACGAAGAGAGAGTCTATTAGCCAGAAAAATTGATTATTAATACCCTTAAATTGAAATATGATTTTCACGATTTAAGGACAAGTTAGGATGAGCCAAGACGCCAAAGGCCACCAATGCAAATAAAATTATACTTAAAATACGATAACCTGTTGTGAACCTTGTAGACGTCGTGCTAGACGGTACGACTGTAATATTTTATAGTAAAAATGTCACTTTTGCCACGTACCAAAAACCGATTGAGCGGTCAAAGACAGCAGACGCGAGACCACTTGTGGTTATGGCAATTTGCATATAAACTTACCTTAAAAATGGTAAGAAATTAAGAGGACCGGCCACACCGATATGTTTGATTCCTTCCTCTTGTAGTTCTTGGAGCCATATCCATGTGGGGTCGTCTTTCGGCCAGTAGGTGCCGAATACTATTTCATTAATGACTGAACCTAAGTGGTGACGAAGACTTTCCAGAGGGTCCAGGGGTTCGCCATTTGTTGTTTTTAGATACTAAAATTAGCAGAAAAGTTGGAGATGTTTAAGAGAAACTCATGTGGTACCTCAACAAGGCTCTCAACATGTTTCAATATTAAATTTTCCATTTTATGTCGTTGCTGACCGATTTTGGAGCCTCCTAAGGTTCTTATGCAATTATGGACAAATCTTCTTTGGTCTTTCCATAAGTCACCCTCGGCGCAAATAAGACCTATAGAATAAACCTCTTTTAGCATATTTGCCTTAAAACTTTGAATATTTTAATAATTTTTGAATATCCTTTATAAGTCGAAGAACGAACTCGCTTCCATGTAACGACCCAAATTGCCAAATTTTATTGCAAATCTCGTAAAAAACTCATTACACAAAATACCTGGTATACCACAGTTTAGGTCAAACTTAATGAATTTTTTCTTCGAACTAATTTGTACGTGTCAGTAGGGCACAAGGCGCACCTGGTATTCAGGTTCCTGAAAATTAATACTTTTTATGGGAAGCATACGTGCAGTTTGGCATATACCTTTTTGAAGTTTATTGGATATTGTTTATGGGTTCTTATTTTTCTCTTTGGAGTATGCAGATTTGGATATTTTATTTTTTATAGGAACATATTATAAATTATAGATATATTAGAACATTTACAATAAATGAAAGAAGTTAAAAATTAAATAAAAAATAAATTTTAATTTTAATCAGTTTTAATAAAATGATTCTTTAGTTGACAATTCTTGCAATGTAAACTATAAATTTTTTTTAGATGTATTTAATAAATTTACATTAAAATAATATGTCGAAAGCCTAAAAATGTAAACATTTTTGCAATAAGTTTTAAATATTTATTCTCTTTTTAATTTATTCTTTATTTTTTCTAAAATATTGAGAAAGGTGCGTTGAATCTTAATTCAAATTATTTTAATAAAAGGAGTGTTAATGCCTAAATTATTTATTAAAATTAAAATGAAAAAAAAAAATTCTTTAATAATAAGAAATCAAAAATTTGCAATTTTTATAAAGTTTTCTTGTCGATTTTTTTCATTAAGTATAAATTAAATATGTTTAAAAGACTTAATCTTATTAATCAAGTTTTAATTCAATTTATTTGTTAACATTAATAATTTTTTTTTCGAATAATTAATTCATCTAAAAATCATTGAAAATTTATTCGTTAAATTGATATTTAATTAACATTTTTGAATTAATATCTTACAATTTTTATTATCTGTTTTAACAAAAAACATATTTATTTTATTCAATTAAAATTTCATTTATTAAATTCCGACTTTAAAGATTTACATTTTTCTGCAAATATATTTAAAAAATTTCGTTATTTAGCTTGAGGCATTTTTAGAGCATATTAAAATAGCGTTAATATTAAAATTAATATTAAAAGTCTAATACTTTTTATATATATTATAATTTTTTTTTCCATTTATTCGTAAAATTTTAATCTTTTTTAGGTCAGTTTTATTAATTTTTGTTATTAGTTGAATAAGAGAAATAAAAAATGAGGATTTTTGAATGTTTTGATAATGTACTTTGCAACCTATGTAAATATATCATTAAAATTTTAATATCAGCTTTTAAGAATAATATTTTTTTAATAATGGATTTATTAATTAGGTTCCTAAATAGCTCCTAAATTAAATTTGCATTATAAATATTTGCAATTGTATAATTTTACTATACTATATTAAGCACGTTATATTATTTTGTTACGTTTATTATTTTAGTAAAAATTAGTAAAAAAGTAAAATCTAATTAAATTTTTTTATTGATTGATTATATGAATTTAATAATATTTTGTTTTTAAATTGAGTTTTTCTTGTTTAATTATTAATTTTAGATATAACATTTTAGAAAGCAAAAACTTAAGGTTACGTTTATTCGTTAAATTTTAGTATTTTCAAGATTTATTTATTATTTGATTTAGCTAAATAATCTAAAGAAATTAAAAATTTAGGATTTTAGAATATTTTTATAACATACTATAAATGTCCAAGTAGTCACCTTTTAACAATTAATATTTTTTTAATAAGGGATTTATTTATTAAATTTGCATTTAACAAACATATTACTAATTGTATATTAAAATAAAATATCCCAGGAATGTCTAAATTTGTCCATAAAATTTTCATGTTATGTTTAATTGATTTTTAATTTGACATTTATTTGTTAAACTTGCTTTTAATTAATACTTGAGGCTAGAAATTTGCTGTTTGCTAAATTTTCTTGGAATATTTGCTCTTGGCTTTATAAATTTACATTAATTACGTTATACAAGTTTACGTTAATTTTAGTAAAATGTAGTATAAAAGTTAAATTTAAACCTATTTAAATATTGAGTATTTATATAATTTTTAATAACAAAATTATTTAAATAAAAACTGGTAAATTATTCGTTAAATTTAAGGGTAAATTAATGTTTTTGGAAATTAATTTTTAAATTTTTTATAATCCTTTTTAGTAAAGTTTTTGTTTAAAAGATTTATTTATTTTATTCATGTCTAATGTAAATCAATTAAAATTAAAAAAAAGGTTTCATTTAATAAATTCACATATAACGATTATTATAAAATTGTATATATTCATTTTACTTAATATTTATCAATTTTCTTGCAAACTTATAGTCTTTTAGTCTTTTATAATTCAAATTTATTAATTTTGGTTATGCAGAGTTAAATATTTAAAAAAAATAGGAAATTCAGGACGAATTTGCTATATTTGCGACTATTATAAATTTTATATACATTAAATTTTGATGTCAATTTAAAATAAAAATTATTTTTTTAATTGGGAATTTTTTCGTTAAGTCTGCATTTAATTGTAATCATTACATATTTCGTACTTTAAACAAGCTGAGCAAACAAATTGTAATTTTATTCTAAAACTATTAAAATAGAATAGAATAAAATATCCAAGGAGTCTCAGTAAATTTGTACATTAAATTTTCATGTAATGTTTGATTATTATTTTTTAATTGGACATTTATTTGTTAAATTTACTTTATGGTTATTTGAGATAAGATATTTGCGTTTTTTTTTATTTTCTTAGATCATTCATTAATTACTTTATTTAATATTTATTTAATACAGAATTCATATAAGATTTAAAAAAAAATTGAAACTTGACGTTTATTTTACTAAAATATAGAATAAAAATGAAATTTGATTAAACTCACTTTTAAATCACTGGTAAAATATTAAAGTTTTGCTTGAAAAATGTATTGTTTAAAAATGTTAATTAATTAAAATCTAAAAAAAAGTTATTTATTTAATAAACTCACAGTTAACTAATATTATATGACTCCAAAAACTTGCGTTTTACTTTATATATAATATTATTTAGTTTTTTTAAATTAAATTTATACAATTTATTCATTAAATTTAATAATTCTTAAGTAACGATTAAAATCGCATTAAGAATAATCAACTCGACACTTCAGATGTAATGTTGTAGCAGGCAAAAACTTAAACTTACATTTATTCGTTACAACTTTTAATAATTTCTTAATTTATTTATTTTGGTTTAATTATAATATCTGATTTAATCTATCTAATCTTATTTATTAATTACATATTACATAACATATTACAATTATAATTAAAAATTAATAAAATGAAAGGCAATTTGTTCATGTCATTCTTAATTGAACATTTGCTTACTAAATTTGCCTTTAATGAATATTTGAGATCAAAATTTTGCTGACTGTTAAGTTTTCTTGGATTATTTACTCGTTGATTTATTTATTATTTATCTTACACCTACTTTATTAATAACTATCCCATGCATGTTTAAGAGAAAATAGGACTTTTCTAATTAAATTAATTTGTTTAGTTTTCATGTAATTTTTTAAAAGAAAATTTATTTAAAAAAACTGGGAATTTATTTGTTAAATTTTATTTTAATAATTATTATTTTAAAACATCAACTTTTAATGTTTTTTTGTCATACAATCTATTAAATTTAAGATTTCTCTTAAAAAATTGCTCATTTTATTTATAGTTTATGTTAAATAAATAAAGTCTAAGATTCCAAAAGCTATATTTTTTTTTAAAACTTATTCATTAAATTTAATAATTCATCATCAGAATCTTAGAATTGCATTAAAATTAAAAAGCAATTATATCATGAAAGAAAGATTGTCTATGTGTAATGTTTTCCAGAAACTCTATTGAAACATCATAAGGATTGAAGTATTGTTTTACTTGTGAATTAATTAGAATTTAATACATTACTCTTAAAAAAATAAACGCGTGATTGGACAATTTCATGGAAGAATCACAGTCCATCTAAAGCTATTATTAATGATTTTGATTTTTCATATTATAATAATGGACTAAATAATTTGTTGGTAAATTTTCTTTGGCATAAAGAAGTGACAAAAGTTTAACAAAGGCTTACCATAAATACTTCCTAAAAATATAGTTTAAAGTCTGTTATCTTATCTCTGCATAAAAAGAAACACTTACTAATACCATAAATTGAAATAAATATTACATGTTTGGGAATTTTTTATGGTAAAGAAGTTTGTCTTTGCCAAACTTTTGTCACTTCAATATACCAAAGAAAATGTACAAGCAACCTTTAGTTTGCTCTATTAATAAATACTTAAGTTTGGATTAATTTTGAGAGACTTATATGTTGATAAATTTTTCACTATTTAGGATAAAGCAAAAGTTGTTTGAGTATACCCTCGGGTCTCTAGAAACTGCATATATTGATTGATTGTAGGAAAACTACAATCATGCATAAGAATAATTAAAAATATTGAACTTATATTTAATATAATTATCGTTTTTCCTAATTTTATCAATAGCTCCCATTAAAAACGTTCCAACCACTCAACAAAGATCACGTGCAAAATGTGTGGAATATTTCAGGTACCTCTCGAATTAATTCCTCTCTCTCTAATAGCAGACGGATGCGTCAGTCAGGACCTTCCCAGAACCATGTGTTGTCTGGTACGACCGCAGCCGCCACATAACCTGTTACAGCAGGCGATAATAGTCCGCCCCGTCAGTTATTTCAAACGTTTACTCTTCTTGGAACCATCGCCGACGGTCTTTTACCTTAATGGGACCTTTTGGCTCCTCTTTTTTCTTCTTTTTTGAAATACGAATCATTTCGTTTTCACACACGACCAACGTCATTTGGATTTTTTTTGCACCCTGAGTAGGCAGACAGATTAACTATATAAACTTACGTCAGTTTTTAGTACCTTTTAATGCCATAATATTTAGTTAGGATTGTTCAAGGGCTTACGTCATTTGGGTTTTATACGAAGGTGAGATGGGTCTAAAAGATTTACTTGACGTGGGTTTTAAACTTAAGGTGAAACTAAGCATTTTATCTATCAAAACAGTCTTTCAACGACAGTTGAAATTAAAATATTATTAGCATATTTCCCTCACTAAAATTAATGAATTACTTGCCTAAACTAAGCAGGTTTTGGAATTCAAAAACACATAAATAATTCCGTTGTACGTTAAAATCAAGATTAATCTTAATGTTGACTATAACAATAAGAAACCAAAGTCGTTAATAATAATGTTTTTCCATGGAGAGTTCAGTTACCTGTATAAAAAACCATCAAAACACCCTATTATGACGTCTATATATTATAGAGAAATACGGGTTTAGTTGTATAAACGATTTTAAAATGCTAATAGAAAAATCACTATTAAACATTAAAGATAGTGTGAGTATTGTGAAGGTTTTTAAAGTCAAGGACGGGTTTTGACCGATTAATCTGCGTCTTTTTTTAAGTTAATTTGTTTTTCTGTTTGCGTCTGTTTTCGGAAAGTGTTAAACTTATTATACCAATATTTGTATGAAAAGCAGGTTAGTCCTTAGAATAAAGATTTTTATGTTGTTATTGTTGTTGTTGTCATGATGAAAATTAATGAGCAAGTGGCTTAATTTATATTGCAACATATTTTTTTGTTTTACTTTTTTTTATGTAATTTTTTTAATTTTAAAGATTTTCACTACATTTTTGACTTATTATTTCTCTGCATTGGTTTAATATGTCCTGTTCGTTCCACAACCTAAAATTCCTGATATTGTGATTCTCATAATATTTGAAATATGATAATGTCCATCTTTTTTTGAATATATCAAAAAAACGCGAAATCAAAGCTATAATTATCCAAATAAATTATATATTTTTTCCGAATTATAGCAATTTTTTTTATTACATATATAAATTTATTACTAAAAGATTACTTTAAAAGTATGTATATATTTACATTTATTGTCATTTAAATGCAATATAAAATTTATTCATTAACTTTGCATTTTTAATAATGAATTTTTATTAAATTATATTATTTCCTTTACCTCATTTATATATTTAAAAACTCATATTGTATGTTAATATTTACAAAAATTATGAAGACAAATCCTAAGTAAATTTATTCATTAAACTCAATTTTAATTTACATTAAATTTAGGCTTTGCTTAGAAAATGTCCTAATTATTAATTTTAAGTATTTTCTTGTCTTACTTATTTAATAATTTGTACTTTATTAATTTTCTTAACTTATATTGTATAATAATAAAAAATGTAAAATCAAAGTCTAAGTAATTTTATTCGTGAAGTTTGCTGTAATAAAATGAATTAAAATTTATAGGAAATTGGGCCTTATTCATTATAATAAGGAGATAAAAAATTTGCATTTTGGCTAAATTTTCTATGAATTTTTATTATATATTTTATAATTGCTATGAAATTTAATTTATCTTATAATTATTGTAACTTACAAATGTAAAAATAAATTTCAAGATAACAGTAACATATAAATAAACATTTACATTAAGAAGTATTTCTAAGTTTACATAAATTCAAGTAGATAGTTTATAGTACAATATTATTACATTAACAAGAAGCAAATCTTACAGCAATTTAATTTCGTGTAATAAATAAGTTAATTCACAAAATCTATTTTTAACTTCTATTATATCGCTTTGTAATTAATTAAAACTCATATTAATAGTGTTAATATTAGTTTTTAAATTATATATTAAAATATTATAATAGTGTGGATAACTAAATTAAAACCAACTTCTAATAAATTTTATAAAATATTTTGTTTTTTTTCTAGATATGCAATAAACGGGCTGTATAAAATATTATAACAATTAACGTGTCCACCTTTTTTTGATATCATAAGGAAAACGTAAAAGGACATTTACAATTTTCAAATTTAAACAGCTTTTCTGAAAAAAGTAAAAAACTCATACTGTATGTTAATATGAATAATAACTAGAAAGTAAAGTCTAAGTAATTTATTCGTTAAATTTGTCGTTGATATTGAAATTTATAGAAAATTAAGGTTTTATTAATTAGACTTGCAGTTTGTATTTAGCAGATTAAAAATTTGCATTTTTGTTAAATTTTGTATGAATTTTGTGAAATTTTCGTATTTATCATTTATTCATTACATATGTACCCTTAATGAATTTTCTGAAAAATTAAAAAACACGTATTTTATGAAAATATTAATAAAAAGTATAAAAACAAAGCCTGAGTAAATTTATTGGTAAAGTTTAATGTATTTTTTTAACGAATAATTAATTTATTTTAAAAGCACTGGGTATTTATTAGTGAAATTGAACTTAAATAATTAATACTGAAAAATATTTTTTTTTTAATTTTTTTTTTAAATCTATTTATTAAATTTATGCTTCGTTTAGCAAATATAGTAATATTAATTTAATAATATTTCATGTCAGGTAATTAGGATATAAAATAAAAAATGCATTTTTAAAATAAAATTAGCATTTTACAATTTTCCATATAAAAAGTATAAATTTTTCTCTAACGTTTAATATATTTTTTTAACGAATAAATAATTTATTTTAAAATTACTGGAAACTTATTAGTTAAATTAATCTTTAATTATATTTTTTAAAATTGTAATTTTTGCTTGCTTTTAAATGTTTTTAGTTGGCTTAGAAAATGTACTAATGTTAATTAATTAATATTTTATAGCAATATTAACTTTCTTTTTATTACGTAATATTTCGTGCTAATATTGGATGTATTTCATGTAAAATTTTAATTTGTAAATTTATATTTAATGAATATTATAAGAAAAAATTATGCATTTGTGAAATAAGAATGACATTTTATAATATACCATATAAAATGTATATATTTCTATCTAAATACTTTAACCAATATTTTAATTTTACTGATTTTCATAATACATAGTAAGCTACTATCATAAATATACAGATCGTGTTATCGTGAGCTACGTATTACCCAAAATAATGGTAAGTAACACCGCTTGATTGAGGCTTGCAGGCGGCGGAATTTTTTGTTTTTATTTTTTGAGCCGGGAGTCAGCAGACCTCACTTTGTTGTGTGATTGATTGAACTTGATTCGATACGGTCCACTAGAAGTGTTGAGAGGAACTTGGAATGAGCAATAAAACAGTTACTCGTATCTGGAAAAAATATGAGTACAAATGTTTCAAGTATTCAAAAACTCAGGAAATATTTCCTGAAGACCAGTGATGAAGAATGGAATTTTGTGAAACCATGATGGAAAAGGCAAATGAAAACGAATATTTTTTAAAAAATATTTTGTTTTCTGATGAATCCTCTTTTCCATTAGATGGCAAACACAATCCTTTTATTGTTCGTTATTGGTCTCAGGAAAACGAGCACAGAAGTTTCCAGTTTCGTACCCAGTATCCTCAGAAATTAAATGTTTGGGCAGATATTTTGGGTGACAATGTTATAGGGCCATTTTTTATTGATGGCACTTTAAGCGCCCAAAAGTACCTTGAGTTGCTGCCAAACTAAGTTCTTCCTGCCATTCAAATCCTACCTGATGTAGACTCGGAATCGGTTTATTTTCAGCAAGATGGCTGTCCTGCTCATAACGCGGCTAGGGTAAAAGAATTTTTAACAAATACTTTTCCTAACCGCCTTATTAGTGGCTTAGACTGGCGATATTAAATGGTCTTATTAAATCTCCAGATTTGTCTCCAAATGACTTCTATCTGTGGGGTTACCTTAAGCAGATCATTTACAAGCATGAATTTAGTAGGCCAACAAATTTAGAGGAGTTGCGAAATAAAATTGTCGAAGGTGCCAATTCCATTTTACCTGAAACTCTTTTGGAGGTGCGAGATAGCTTTTACGATAGGTTAAGTTTTTGTTTAGCGAAAGAAGGCGGTTTACTTGAGCTTTTATTTAAAAAATGATATGTTGTTAAGTTTGTTTATTAGAGTTTTATTTCTGATTTTTTATTATATTTTTATCAGAGTTGATATTTTATTTTTTATTAGAATAACGCTTTCATTTTCATTATGCAAAACACAGTATATTAAACATTTTAAGATTACAATTCTATGCGGGTTTTACACATTGTCATGTCTGTAAAACCCGCATTAGAATAAATATTTTAAAAATGCCTGGATTTTCGCGTAATATTTTGGGACATTTTGTCGCCAAACGACGCAGCTCCCACAAAAGTCACATGTTTACTAATCCCGTCCTCGGGCCGGCCGGGGCGGTGCTCTGTCGCAGGCACTCGTACACGCGCGACTGCAAAATTTGGCCTCTATGCGGTTTCCTATAAGTAACGAACGAAAACACGATCTGTATACTATAAAATTACATTGAACATGTATATATTTTGTTTGTAAGTTGTAAAACGTTTTATTAGTATAATAATTTTGTTTTTCCATAAATGGCTAAAAATTTCCTGTATGAGTAAATATTATTTATCCATGGAATATATTACAAACAAACAAATATATTAAAACAATAATTCTTGTATATATTTGCGTCTAATATATGTAAAATTCATTTTTTTTTTGTAATATTAAAATCATCTATTAACGTTATTTCTTAAAATCTTATTCTTTGTTTTTGTAATAGAAAATTATAAACTTACTTAAAGGGAATGTTTCCAAATTTAAAGGCATTAACTAAGTACAATTAACTTTAGTAGTAGAAAATTATATTTTATTAAAGGGATAAAACATTTATTATTATGAATAGTATAAATTTCATTTAATAATACATTAAATTTGTAAATTATTAACTTAACACTTCTTACACTTTATTCTAAACTTGTAAATTTGAAATTAGGTTAAAATCAGCGGTTCATATGTTAAATGAAGTACCGTGACGTGTTTTTGTATTTTTTCTTTTGTAATTTATGAAAAAACGAAATCTATTTACATTAATACATTAAACAGTACTTGTAAATTTACATTAATTCTATTGTAAATTTAATCTTAATATCCCAAATCCTTGCTAAGTCAATTGGATCTGCGGTCATATAAAATTCATGTTTTAATATTGCCGATATTTTGGCTTACTTATATAAGACAATCCTCGGGGAGATGAAAATTAAAAATCTGTTGATCATAAACATTACACCTACAAATAAGTAGTGAACTATAAAATATATTATTAACAAAAATTGTCATTTTAGTTCTTAAACGTAAGTGGAATAAACAAATGATTTATAAACAAATACAAATGATTAAACAAATGATATTTTGTATACAAGAAACATAGCAAATTTTTGGGTTACGAAAACTAAAAAAATCTAAAATGCGAAAAATTATGATGAAATTACAATAAATTCATTTTTCGTAAACTTAGTAAAGATATAAGTTTACATTTATTTACATAACTTTTTTTGTAAATTTATCATTTGTTGGTAAATTAAATGATACACTTACGTTAATCATATTATATAATTAAGTTAAAATCAATTCTAGTAGATTTTAACATATTAAATTGTGCATTTGTAATTATTTGTATATGAAAATACATTTTTATGTAATAGTTATACTTACAGACTATAAATAATAATATGGAAACTAAAGATAAAGCATAATAGCAAACGAGTACATATCTGTTCTATTGAGAATGTGAGTAAGGTAAATAAAAAATAATTTTTAAACCTATAAGAATATGTAACACAAAGCAGTATTAGGAAAATTAAAATATAAAAATTCTTTTATCAAAAGTTGTTGAGTGTAAATTTACATGCTTTTAGGTTAAAAAATATCACTGGGGAAAAGATACTTTAAACTTCTTGACATAAATTGTAATAAATTATTACAGGTAATAATAGAAAATTCCATACGTAATCCTTAAAAAAAAGATATTTATCTTAAAAAAAACGCTTATTTTCTAACAACAGATTGGTTTTATCTTGTGTTTCTATCATACAAATGATACTACACCTCAGTTTTAGAGTCTGGATCGTAATCTCACTTTCTGGTTCATCACAATCTTGAAAAATCAATATGTTACATGCAATAGCCCTTATTCCTTTTACTCGTTGCTATCATCTTTGTTGTTCATGTAATACAACTGTCTGAAGATGACTTCAATACTATAGGGATTAAAGGTCCTTAATTTTTACTTGTAAATAGCCAAGTATCCCGTGATATTTAAGTGAAATAGTCACGTGAATTATGTTTTTTTTTTAGTCAGTCAGTGACTAGTTGTAGAAAACAGTTAAAAATTTAAAAAAACACTCTTTTTTCAAAAAATTTTTTACCTTTTTAAGTTTTTGATAATTTATTCGGCATAAAATAATCGTAAAAATTGCGGTTTGCTTTAATCTGTCAAGAGCCAAATTGATTACTGTGCATAATCAGAATTACAGTCACAAAACGAAATTTGGGACAGTGACCGCCGAAATTCTTCGCTTACGCGTTTTCTATTCGCACTTTGTTGTTGCTATGCTCTTTTTTCGAATATCTTTTGTAGCACACGCGGTAAAATATTTCGTTTAAGTTTAACTGAATTTACAGTTTTTGCTGCGGAGTTTTGGCCGTTTAACAAGTTAATCCCAGAAAGAAAATAACAATTTCTCATTTTACAAATTGTTACATATTAAATCTAAAATTAATTTTATGATCATCATAAATTTCTTAGGCAATATGCTCGCTATAGCTGATAGTACAAGATTTTATAGCTATCGCCTATGGTTCTTGAGTTTAATGACCTGAAACCAAAAATTAAAAACCCCTTTAACAAATCAAGGTAAAATAACAAAAAAACGACTATTTACTAATATCCGAAGCACTAAAATAACTCTCTTAGTAATTCTATTAATATTAATGGCTCAATAAAACGTTTATGACGTACGGCCTTGTACTTGCTTGCTGATAAACATATTTACCATAGAATTTCTTAGAAGTCGCCATTGACGAGAAAATTGATCCACGAGGACGGAACTCCAGAAATTCATTTGAATAGATCAAAGAACTACCGAGGGTCATTCGTAAACGTGACGTAACTTTTGACGACGCATGTTGTTTTCACATGATGCAATAATGGTCGCGATTCGAACATCTTAAGACGTAATTAGGACGTGGATAAGGGTGGCTTATTATGAAAGACAATACCTTAATTTAATACCTTTTAAATCGCATTCTTTTTGTCTACAATGTATGACCTACAGTGTTTTTTTAGATACAAGTCTTTATGCATGTTACTCAATGAGTAGTTTATGTTAAAATGTTTTAATGCCTAGTAATAATTTATAGCCTAAGAAAATTTAAGTTTTGCTAAAGGAGTTTTACATTTTAGTTTTCTATAAAATGGTTCATCAAGTTTTATGTTATATACAGTGGGTTCATTTAGTACTAGCTTCCTCTATTGTGGTTATATTTTTAAAGCGAAAAAGACAGTTAAAACTCGACTTTCTTTTAATCTTTAAGAAGCTATAGATCTTTAATTATTCATTATAGGATAAAATAATTTTCATATTCCTATTTTAACTTTTTAAGATCAATCTCATGACATGCATTTTTAGCTACGTTAACCATACATTTGTTTTTGACATTTTAAGAAAAATTGACAAAATCACATTAGCATTTTTTTCATCACATCTTAAAACGTTAAGATAGCATTGTAAAAATCGTTTTACCCTATGACAAGTACCCTCTTAAAGTAGAAAAAAAAACAAATTTTAAATGTCTCTAATTCCAGAACTATTTGATTAAAATATGACCTGCCTGATATCAAATTTTTTAGAATTTTACGAAGAATTTAAAAATCAAATAATATAATAAGGTCTTCCATTTAAAAACCCATATATGTCTTTTCTTTCTTCATAAAACAATAACAACCAAGCATTTTGTAATCACCCTGTATGAGCCAAAACAATTTTAAAATGTACCTTTTTCCCCCCTGTACAGTGTACACAAAAAAAATTAATTTTTTTTAATTCAAAAATTCAGCCATAATGGAAGAAAATAGTACTAAATAGATACGCTATATACCTATATGTTTTAAAATAATTATGTCTCTGTCACTAACATTCCCAACTGTAATTTATTTGTTTTTATTTTCATAATTATTTATATATGAATATAGGCTGTTAATTATTGTATAAATATTTTTTTGCCTCTTTAAATAATTAAAAATGCAAAATTTAATGTGTAAAAATCTGTTAAGAACTGATTTTAATTTAATTAACCAGTATGATTTATGGAAATGTCCCATTTAATTACAAGCAAATGGATATATTAAAATAGGTGAGTTGAGTGTGTATTTTGTAAACTTTATGTTCAGTAAATTTACACTTAATGAATTTACTGTTAGATTTAATTATTGTTTATTTAATAATTTTATCATAAATTATAGAAAAAAACTATTGTGGATATTATAATTAAATTTATCATCAGAAATAATATATATTTACAAGTACTTTAGAGTTACTTCTTTAGTTTTTATTGTAAATGTTACAGTAACAAACGGTCATCCTAGAAATAATTTTTTAATATAGTTCAGTTATTAATTACAAGAATAATGTTACAAGAAAAAAATA